>NC_057800.1:319473644-319534829 GCF_018294505.1 Triticum aestivum
CTCGCCCCCGACCCGGTGCTCGCCCCCGACCCCGGCGCGCTCGCCCCCGACCCGTCGGCCCTCGCCTCCCTCCTCTGCTTCCTCCCCTCCCAACCTCGGCCGTTGTCGGGCCTGCCTCCTCGCCCCTGCACCCTCTGTAACCCCCCCTCTCTCTGCTAGCTAGGGTTCTTCGGTTAATTTACTTAGGTTTTAGTTAGGGCAGTAGGTTAATTAGGTTATCTATTTAGTTATGAATTTAGCTAGGTTTTAAAATAGGACAAAAATTTAGGGTTAAGCAATTGTAGTAAAAGAAAAGGCATCATTTAAGCAATTGTCCAAATCAACATCCCTTGTTAAAGCAAATTTAGGTAGGCTAAATTTATATGCAAATTTGAACTGGACATGTGATATGTGGATATGTCATGTTTTGGACATGTCATGTTTGGAATTTGAACATGTCATGTTTTGGTTCAATTTTGGTAAATGATCCGAGTGGCCTATGTTACACCGGAATGTTGATTCATTTCCGTTCCGGTGAATTTTAGGCGCTCGATATGTCCATTTTTTAGCAAAGGTCATGTCGAAATTTGCCGTGAATAAAGGCATGATTTGTGCTACATAGTTGGCATATCGAGTGCTGGCACATAGATTTCTTTTTTATGTCATTTCTCATTTATTCATACTTTTAGAAATAAACGAGGACACTTAATCATAGGAAACATGTCGAACAACGAAGAAACTGGGCCTTCTGACCAAGATGCAGACGAGATGGATTATGAGGGTGAACAAGAGTACCTCGAGTATTTGACTGCTAAGCAAGGTTTGCAGGTCGGCCTCGATGATGGTACTGACGCCGACATCGACACCAACGGCGCCGACACTGATGGCGGCCCCAAAAACCGGCGGGGAAGGTACCGGCGGGGAAGATAACGGCGCCGATGCCGTTACTGAAAAGAGGAAGCATAAGAAGCAGAGGATACGAAAACCTAACAAACTAGGGATTGGACGACTTGTGATCACAAAGATGGCACCTGGCAAGTTTGAGCCATTAGAGCCGGAAGAACCTCGCAAGTGCTATGGGAACCAATTAGGATGCATCCTACGGGAATGCGTGAGCATCAACAACGATGACTTAAGGAGTAAAGAACATTTGACGCAGTTGCTCCCAAGGAAGTTGCACAAGAGATTCAAGTTCCCCGACCGGGATGATAACATAGACCAACCGTGGGATTATCCGAAGATGAAAAAGATTAACAATGACGCCATGGGCATGTTTAGCAATGATTTGGCCTCCTGGAAAGGGAGGGTGAAACGAGCTATTGAGGCTGAGGAACCCCTGTCCAAGATTCTGGAGGAAAATCCGACACTTACGGAAGAGGAGTTCGAAAAGTTCAAGGACACTTGTGCTACCGAGGTAGCCAAGGCTAAGGCTGCGAAATTCAAGAGCCTTCAGCAAAGGAACACGGGGAAGCATCGCCTCAGAAGCTGTGGCTACCTCGGTAAAAGGCCCATATGGGATAAGGAGGACGCGGAACGTGAAGCCGCGGGTCTCCCAGACCCCTTCGCGAAGTTCACCAACCCCTTGGAGCGTGACTTCATCAGGGCCCGCTACAAGTGGGACAAGGAGAAAAATAGTTTTTACATGGACCAGATCACGAGGAAATTGATTAGACTACTGGAGAAGCATCACCAGCTTGCAGCCGAAAGCCCTACTTCTCCGACGAGGCCCAAGTGGGACACCCCTCTCAACCGGGCCTTGAATGAACTTAAGGGACTCCCTTTGGGCCAGCGGCCGCAATATGGTCGTGTGCACGGCGCTGGAGATGGCACCACGTGGAAGGTGTTTTACAGTGAGGGCCCGGAGGCCAATAAGAAGAAAAATAAGTTTAGTCAGGCGGACATCAATGCGAAGGTGAAGCTTGCGGTCGAGAAAAAAGTAGCTGAGGACGCAGAAAAAACAGCCAAGGAGAAAAATGAGTTGGTATAGCAGGCAGTCAATGCAGCTGTAACTGCCTGCAGAAATGATTTTGCTACTAACTTGGTTCCAACTATTATCAACTGGACGAAGGAAAATCCAGACAAGACGGTACATGATTTCCCGATGCCTAGTTTCGTCTGGAGCAACTCCATGAACAACAACAACACCGCACCATCACTTGCTCACGCAACTGGGCCTCCTCTCACGGTCGCTCCCGCTCATAGCAGCCCGTCCTCAGTCTCTGGCGTGCTAGGTGGGCCTTCGTCTTTGGCTGAGCTTGACGCCGTCACGGTAATTACATGTCGCACCAACATATATATATATATATATATATATATATATATATATATATAGAATATTCCATTTTCGTTGCCTTTCGGATGTTTTACGCCACAGACATATGTGTTTGCAGGGCGAAGAAACCCCGTGCACCATACTCTACTTGATAAAAGGCTAGAAGGTCGACGTGGGAAAGGGGATGATATTGAACCGCTTGAAACCAACGTTCCACAACCAGCCGATCCCCGCTGGGCACTTTAGGGTTAGCTTGTCCAGTGTGAAATCGGGGCATGAGGCATTGCCTCCTCCAGTACAGCATGTGGGAGAGGACGATGAGACCCCGCCGCGGATTGGAAGCTGCAAGGGTTGGGTGCTGCTATGGCCGAAAAATCTTATTCGTCTGGAGCCGGCCGAGAGCACACCAATAACCACACATCAACAAGCATGTGCGGAGACCACCACCCCGCCTACGCAATTACCAGCTCCTGTAGTGCCGACTGAGAGCGGCGGACGACGTGATGAAGGGGGTGCAATAGTACTGGCTGATGTAATCGGTCCTGTAGAATAGAGAATGGATGATGAGACGGAGGTCGACCCTATGGGTTTCCTCAATACAAACGCATATGACTGTGACATAGATATGATGAGTCAACCATATGGCGAATCGGGCTATCAGCATGCTAATGAGGATATGGATGATATGCCCGGGTAGGAAGGTCGTTGGAAGGATTGCAAAAAGTCTCTCTTCATGAATTCCTCATAGGACACGCCTGAAGATGTCGCCTCAACACAGGCTCAACTAGTCGGGGGTCGTACAGTGCTTAGCCCGGGAACCCTGGGGCAGGGGTTAAGGAAGGGGCTGGAAGGTGTGCCCAAGAAAAAGGAGAGGAAGAGATCGGTGAAGATAACTGCCTCCAAACAAGCCAGAGCACAAAGCAGCCAGACAATGCATTCTGAAGAGCGTGTACCCGTGAAAGGTGCGGCCATGTTCCATCTCATGGGCGAGCCGATGCTACCGCCGAAACCGCTGGAGGCACTATCAGGGGATCTCAAGAGACTGCATGACCATGTGCTGTCGACTGAGAAAAGCCTACTAGCCTCAAAGGATCCAGGATATCCAACATACGCGGCTCGTGTGCCTGAGGGGAAGTGCTACGTCGAGACACGGCCCGCGGAGGTGTTCTTCCTGCAGTTTGACCATATCTTTGAGATGTTTCTGACAAGGCGGCTCGATTTTACAATCGTCCGCCTTTTTGCGCTACATATGAGCTCCGTCATGAAGAGTGAAGAAGTCTCGCAAATCTGTGTGGCGGATCTGTACTACATGCACGAGTCTTTCTTGAGTCTCGGCGACTTTGAGCATGAAACTGCTAGGGAGTACCTCCAAAACTTCATGGTACAGAATAAGGACCGGGAAATTGTCCTCGTGCCTTATCATCCAAAGTAAGTCAGTTCCGGACAACCCTTTCATACATTTCAATCATTCCTTCTCTCTCATATGGGGAATAATTTGAGGTGTCCTTTCCCCGCAGCAACGGGCGCGTCGTCCTTATCGTTCTTTACCCGCAAGTCTCCCACGCCGTGTATTTTGACCCTTCCAGAGACTACGAGAAAAAAGAATACACCCACATAAGTAATATTCTAGATGATGCTTTCCAAGGCTTCAGCATTAGAAGTGGCCACATGCAGATCAGGAAACAAAGGAACAAGAAGATGGGTTTCGCGCATAAAACTAACTTCTCCTGCATCCATGTCCCAAAACCAAGCAAGAAGGATGGATTCTACATCGTCCATCTCATGATTCAGTTCAACACGGATCACCAAAAGCTTCGCATGAGAAGCAGAAATGATGATCATATCCACAAGTGGCTAGAATCTCATGGAGAAGCGGATTATAAACTTAGAGATGACTTCTTTCGCATCCAAAGCGACATTGCAATGATCATCATGAAAGAAGTCATCGATGAGAAGGGGATGTTCCACCACGGCCCTATATCGCGAGCTGACGTCCGAACTTGCATAGGCATGCAACGTATAGACCTCACGCTGTTCAAGAAGCTAGGGTCCATCCTCAATGATATGGAAGGATGGAACTTCTAGTGATTTATGATGCCGATGATGATGATATGTGTTGGTTGAACTTGTATACTTTTTGTAGCGATGAAACTTTGTGATGTCCATGGTCCCTACCGAACTTGCGTAACGCTACTTTGTTAGTTTGTGTACGATGACCTGCGTACCTCTAGTTAATTAATTTGCATACTGTATGTTGCATCTAGTTGCTAACGCTTTCTTTTTCGGTGTTTCTCTAGTATATTTTGTTGCATATATATGATTGTACATCCTCTTCATGAACATGCATCTCTAACAGGTACCTAGTTTCTTGATGGTGAGATGGAAGTGCTATGTCGTGTACAAAGGGAAGGTTCCGAGGGTGTACAACGAGTGGCATGAGTGTCAGGAGCAAGTGAATGGGTTCTTGGGCGCCAGCCATAAAGGCTTCAAAAGCAGACAAGAAGGAGAAGCTAGTTACTTGAGGTTCACGCTAGCACGAGAGAGGACTCGTAACCGCCACCTCATGTACTGCATAGTTCCGCTCTCACTCATAGTGATAGCTCTTCTCGCGTATACCTTTGTTTAGATGGATGACGTTGTAGTTGCAAGTATTCGAGACTTGCATGTATCGCTATTTTCGAGATGATGACAAGATACCACTTTGTGTTGGATGATGATTATGATGAGACTATTTGTATGTATATGCTATGATTACATTTGTGGTCTCGCAGGCATTTGTATGTGTATCATGATGACATTTGTATGTGCTAAAGATTCTTCTATAAAGCCTGTTCAAATACAAAAGAAATATGCCGAAAAAAACTAAAAATTAGCAGTAGCGAGTGGAGAAAAGTTAGCAGCAGCGCGGTAGTAGCAGTAGCGCGCACAGGAGAAGCGCGCTATAGCTATTAGCAGTAGCGAGCTTCCATTAAGCGCGTTGCTGCTACACTTGTGTAGCAGTAGCGCTGGTGAGCACGCGCTACTGCTACATGTTAGCTGTAGCGCCTTATTAGTAGCGCCGGTCCCCGTGCTACTGATACACCTAAAACCCGCGCTGCTGCTAGCCTTTTCCCTAGTAGTGCACTTGTCTACAATTTGTAGAAAAACCCATACACTACTAGGAAAAGGGCTATAGATGGAATTGACACTAATGGCGCACCAGACATGCGGTGCGCCATTAGTATATACTAATGGCGCACCACCCCCTGATGCGCCATTAGTGTTGAAACTACTAATGGCGCACCCTGCTCACAGTGCGCCATTAGTACCAAATTTGTTTTTTGAACTAGTGCGCCTGTCCAAACATACTAATGGCGCATCCTCTGGTGGTGCGCCATTACTAGTTGTAACTAGTAATGGCGCACCGGCAAGAAGGTGCGCCACTAATGTTATTTTTTTATTATTGTTTTTATTCCTTTTTTTGCAAAAGTACTAATGGCGCACCATCAGGGGGTGCGCCATTAGTAACCTGGATTACTAATGGCGCATTTGTTGCTGGTGCGCCATTAGTAAGTGGGCAGCAACAAGATATTTTGGACAGCCTCTCCTCCCACACTCACTTTCTCCCCACTTCATTCTCTCCACCGCCTCCTCCTTGTCTCGGGTGCCTCCTCTTTTTCACCTCATTTCCACCATAGATTCATTCAAATTAAGTGGTTAAGTTACCTTGTTTTGCTAGGTAAGTAAGGGGGGAAGCTATATTTATGTTGTTCTCCCTACAACAATGTGCACATGCACTTTTTATGGCCTATCTAGATCTATGTATGTTCGTGGTGTTGCATATGTTTGTGGTGTTGCATATGTGTTTGTGTTTGGAGGTGTACCGGTATTTGAAATGCGATAGTTGCCAATATTTTGCCGGAATGTTGATTCATTTCCGTTTCGGCGAGAATTTTGGCATTAAGCATTCTTTTTGGTCCTATTTTTAGGGAAAGTCATGCCAAATTTTTTTCTTGGTTCTAAAATATCGTTTTGCTCTACCCCGCAGGCGACCATGGTCCGCACGATGACCGAAGGCATCATGAATAGGTTTTTGAGGTCCGCGAAGGCCGAGATGCTTCAAAAGAACGAGACGGAGATAAGATGTCCGTGTCGAAGATGCAAGCTGAATAGCCTTATTGCGGACCCGGATTCCGGGCAGGTGCGGGACCACCTGCTCTTGCGTGGTTTCATGGATGGCTATCGGTGGCAAGGTGATGAAGATGACTACAAAGTCGTCCATGGGGGCCGGGCAAGAAATGAGGAAGGGCAACAAGACAACCACCGCGGCTCGGGAGGGGGGGGCGAGAAGACGAAGAATCCCCAGGAGATGATCACGACGGTGATGCTGTACACAGTCATCATGTAGAAGATGCAGGACATGATGATGATGCCGGCGGAGCAGACGACGCTGGACCATCGATGGGCTGGGTGCAGGACCCTCATATTCAAGAGCTGCTTCTCAAGCAGACGGATAACGCAAGAGCTGCCGCCCGAGAGAAAGCCAAGATGGATCAACTTGAGTTAGACGCGGTTACTCCATTGTATGAAGGATGCAGGCCCGAGGATACCCGCCTGAAAGTAACGCTCATGGCTCTGGAGATGAAGGTAAAACACAAAATGACCGACGCATGCTTCGACGAGAACATGTCATTCTGGCACGAACGTCTTCCCAAGGGGAACAAGTGCCCGACTAGTTTGGAGGAGGCAAAGAAAATCGTGTGTCCTCTGGATTTACCGCACGTGAAATACCATGTGCGCATGAACAATTGCATCATTTATCGGGATGAGCACGCGGAGTCTACCATATGTCTGGTGTGCGGTGTCACTCGATACAAGAAGAGGAAGAAAGCTCCTCGAAAAGTGGTGTGGTACTTTCCGATCACTC
Source organism: Triticum aestivum (assembly GCF_018294505.1). NCBI lineage: Eukaryota > Viridiplantae > Streptophyta > Magnoliopsida > Poales > Poaceae > Triticum > Triticum aestivum. Next base: position 319,480,802 of record NC_057800.1, read on the forward strand.
CTCGTCTGCAGCGGTATTTCGCGGACCCTAAGGTAGCAAAGCTCCTGCGTTGGCACGCGGATAGGGAGGAGAAGAAGCGAGAAGATGACGCAAATGATCCGGAGATAGATAAAAAAGACAAGATGCTGAGTCACCCTAAGGATGCGAGCCAGTGGCAAGCGTTGAACTTCGAATACCTAGAATTTGGGAACGATCCAAGGAACATCATGCTGGGCGCGAGCACCGATGGAGTCAATCCATTTGGCAGCCAGAGAAGCACACATAGCACCTGGCCTGTGTTCGTGTGGATGTACAACCTTCCCCCCTGGTTGTGCATGAAGAGGAAGTACATTCACATGAGTATGCTAATTGAAGGGCCGAAACAACCAGGGAACAACATCAATCTGTATCTAGGGCTGCTGAAAGAGGAGATTGACACGCTGTGGAAAACGCCAGCCAATACGTGGGACACCGCAGAGAAAGAATATTTCCCTATGAGAGCCGCACTGTTCACGACGGTGCACGACTATCTCGGTTACGGATATCTTGCGGGGCAGGTAGTCCATGGATTTTCTGGATGCGTAAGGTGCATGGATGACACAACGTATCGCCAGCTAGATAGAGATCCCGGGTCTTCGAAAACCGTGTTCATGGGACATCGAAGGTGGCTTCGCGACGATGACCCGTGGAGGAAACGCAATGATCTGTTCGATGGTGAAACCGAACCCCGAAAACGCCCGTGTACGAGGAGTGGCGAGGAAATAGACAAGCTGTTGAAAAATTGGAAAGACTGCCCACTGCCGGGAAAGAAGCAAAAGGCGCCAGAGCCGCTGCTGAAGGTATGGAAAACGAGGTCTGTTTTCTGGGACTTGCCGTACTGGAAGATCCACCGTGTGCCTCACAGCCTTGATGTCATGCATATCACGAAGAACGTGTGCGAGAGTCTGCTTGGTACCCTGCTCAACATGCCAGAGAGGACCAAAGATGGGCCGAAAGCAAGGGCAGACTTGAAATCAATGGGCATCAGGCAGGAGCTTCACGCTATATATGATGATGATGATGATGATGATGATGATGATGAGGCGAAGCAGGACACAGAAAGTCGTCGCAAAGGCAAAAAGGCCAAGAAGACCGGAAATGACTACCCTCCCGCGTGCTTCACTCTAAGTCAGGAGGAGATCGAGCAGTTTTTCACCTGCCTCCTAGGAGTAAAACTTCCTTACGGTTACGCGGGGAAGATAAGCAGATACCTAGACCCAGCGAAGCAGAAGTTCAGCGGGATGAAGTCTCACGACTGTCACGTGCTGATGACGCAGATACTTCTAGTTGCAATCCATGGGATCATGGACACGCACGTCCGTGAAACGCTATTTGGCCTATGCAACTTCTTCGACGTCATCTCTCGGAAGTCGATTGGCGTGAGGCAACTCAGAAGGCTACAGGAAGAGATCGTGGTGATACTATGCGAGCTTGAGATGTACTTCCCGCCCGCATTCTTCGACGTTATGGTGCATCTGCTGGTCCATATAGTGGAGTATATCATCCAACTCGGGCCGACGTTCCTGTACAGCATGATGCCATTCGAAAGGATGAATGGTGTCATCGAAGGATACGTTCGCAACATGTCACGTCTAGAGGGAAGCATAGCCAGGGGCTTTCTGACCGAAGAGTGCATCTCGTACTGCACGAATTATCTAGGCATCGAGAACCCCGTTGGTCTGCCCGTCAACAGGCACCTCGGCAGGCTCGCTGGATGGGGTCACCGTGAGGGTCGCCGCGAAATGCATGTCGACTTCGAGGGTCGACTCGCCGACTTTGAAAGAGCAAACCTAGTCGCGCTACAACACATAGACGTGGTCAATCCTTGGGTGGTAGAGCACAAAACCTTTATTAAGAAGACGTACAATGACCGAGGCCAACAGAGGACGGACGGAGATATACTCAAAGAGCACAACTCATGTTTCACGCGTTGGTTCAAGCAGAAGCTTCTGTCGTACCCTTTACATGAGGATTCTTCCGCGGAAGAACAACTCATATTCGCCTTGTCACAGGGCGCCGAGCACAACCTGATGACCTATGAGGCGTACGATATCAACGGCTACACATTCTACACCGAGGCCAAGGACATGAAGAGCGATGGTTATCAGAACTCCGGGGTAACAATGGAATCCTACACCGGTAACGACAAGGACAGATACTACGGAAGGATCGAGGAGATCTGGGAGCTGAGCTACGCTAGAGAGAAGGTCCCGATGTTCCATGTCAGATGGGCCAAGGACGTCATAAAAGAAGACCGATATTTCACCACCATGGTTATACCAGAAGCCAAATCCAAGACCGCGGGCGCAAACGTCACCGCGAAAAATGAGCCATGGGTACTGGCTTCCCAAGTGGACCAATGCTTCTTCATTACCGACCCGCTAAAGCCCAGTCGTGTCGTCGTGAGGAGAGGCAAAAGGAAGATCATTGGAATGGATGGAGTAGCCAATGAGCAAGACTTCGACAAGTACGGCGACCCGAGGATCGAACATGACGACGATGATGAAGTAGCAGCATACACCACAAGAAGAAGCAGGACCACCCTACCTAAAGGACGTCCGTTCCACAGAAGAACTCATTTTGCGAAAAAGAAGGGCAAGAAGATTGTTAACAGATAGCTAGCTAAGATCGATTGTATTTAAATCGTAGCCTTCATTTCTCAATTGTATTTCATGGGCACTTTTTGAACTATCATGAATATTTTTAAATTTCATGGACACTCGATCTCGATCCCCCTCCATCTCGATCGCTATCCCACCTCGCCAGATCCGGTCCCCCTCGCCGCCGAGCACCCCCCGGTCCACCGGCCGCCGCCGCCGACCCCCCGCACCCTCGATTCCCCTACTCAACCACCGCCGCCGACCCCCCGCACCCCTCCCCTACTCAACCACCGCCACCGACCCCCCGCACCCTCCCCCGCTCCACCGGCATTACTGTTTGATGATATTTTTTTAAAAAATATTACTGTTATGATTTAAATAAGTTTGAACATATTTAAAAACAAATAAGTATCAAACAGCATTTTAAAATGCATAATTTTTTTTGTGGAGCCTAGGAATCGAACCCAGGACCTCCTGGTGTGAGAACTGGCACCTGACCAGTCGAGCTAGTAGAGGGGAGTTGATGTGGATAAGGTCAGGTGGGAGATAACCTGTTGGCTCGAGCGGAAATAAAAAAATACTAATGGCGCACCAGGCCGAGGTGCGCCATTAGCATGTATATACTTATGGCGCACCGAGGGGTGGTGCGCCATTAGTATTGTGCCCCCCTACTTCGTATCGATCCCCTCTCTCTCCCTCGCCCGAGCCCTCGCCCTCGATCCCCTCTCTCTCCCTCGCCCGAGCCCTCGCCCTCGATCCCCTCTCTCTCCCTTGCACGAGCCCTCGCCCTCGATCCCCTTCCCCTCTCCTCTCCCGACGCCGCCGCCCCGCCGCCCTCGACGCCGGCCAGATCCGCCGCCACCTCTGCTCGAGCTTCTCCCATCGACCACGCCGCTGCTCACGTGCTTCTTCTCTCCCGCGACCCCGCCATTGAAGGTCTCGCAAGGTCCTCTTCTCCTCCCCTTCCCCCTTTGTTCGATTCGATTGTGCCGCCGTCAAGGTTCCCTGATGATGCTGGTTCCTCTCGCGCGCAGGTTGCACGCACCTCGGACCGCGTGTGCCTAGTTCTTCTCGGGACGCTGCCCCGACCCTACTACCCACGCCATCAGGGGAGCTCGTCAAGGTATCATCCCCCCCTCTCTCTCTCTGCTCTCTCCATCTCTCATGCTCTGGCGTGTTTTTTCCTAAGGGACGAAACTATGTTCTCTTGTTGCTATTGCTAGGTGTTTTTGTCTGCCATGTACGTACATACCTAGAGTAGTTGATCCTTAGAATCAAGTTCGAATGATCGATTATGTTAAATGTATATAGAAATTTGTTATGCTCTTTGGCGGATCTGTTGATCATAGATAAATGCCACTCTACTGTTTTAGTACATTTGCTATTTCAGGAATATGTGATCATACATAAAAGTCACAGGAATATGTGATAGGATCCTCCAAAATTCCTTTGAATCAAAGAGGCCTCAAACTTGCTGGTGCTGGTGGTGGTGATGCTGGTGCAAGCTCCTCTCTCTCTCTCTCTCTCTACTGCGAAGTTCCTGTGAACTTACTTGGATCAAAGAGGCCCTAAGCTGTCACACTTCTTAGGCTATGTATAATATAATGTTAATATGTGAGGCCTTCATTGGCTATGTATAATATAATGTTCTCTTGCCATGTATGTGTTGAGTGTTGGATAACAAAATGATAATGTTAAGTGAAATTCTTCAATATCAAATGAACTCTTTGTACAGATTTTTTTAGTTCTATTGGATTTGCCATAATAGTTTGCATACAGGTCTACCATTGTGTCTCTTCATGAATGCGATACTACTAAGCAAGCCTGAGAAGCCTTTGTAATAGTTTGTGTAATTGAGCAGTTTTTTCTTTCAACTGCCATAATGTGTGCAATTTCATCTTGATTCTAAAGTACATGTTTCCTTTCTACTTGAAGTTAGATGTAGGTCAGTAGGCATCAGGATGATTGCATAGCCCAATATTCTCCCTTGTTACATAATTTTGCAAGCTATTGGTGACCACAAATTATTACGGGTTCTGTATGCCAAACAATGCTCTCTGTTTAATGCAAAATATATTGTTTGTAGGCACTATTTGGTTTTGCTTGACATTGATTTTGATGGTTTGCATTTAAGTTAAAATGCAGGCAGTGGTTGTTCTTTATTGTTTGGTAATTTAATTTTTCTCTTCTGTTAGTTGTACTTGTTCTTTATTGTTTGGGATTTTGTTGCTTTCAGGAGATAGCTTCTTCTCGCTTGCTTCTTCAGACTTGTAATCCATGATCACTTTGCTGCTTTCAGTAGGTAGCATATTCTTTATTCTTTTGGGGTAATTCTATGTTGTTGCTGCCTTCTTTTTACATATAGTTTTGCATCGCTTTGCTTTGCACTCTTCCTGGCATGCTTATAACAGAGACCTTTGTCCATTAGACATAGTAACTGTTCGAATTATCAAAATTCGCTGCCATTTGCTCACCACCAGAAGTTTATCTATTCTCAAAACATGGTCCAGGAAGGCATTTTTTCTGCTATGTTTTTTGAAATAGAATTCTGATTTGGGGCAATGATGATTGACCATTGCTGATATAAGCATGCTCTCGAGCAATCGAGTAAGCTGTGCGTATTCAGTTTGATCCTCCCTCGTCTCGTGGAGCCATTTCAACCATGATAAGAATTATGGAATGGAGGGAGTACTAAGAGCAACTCTAGCAGATTTGCTATATTTTGTGAAATAGCAAATGTACTAAGAGTACTGTTTTGTGAAATCTCATCTCTTTTCTAGTGCCATGACTAGTCATGAATTTTATTTTACTTTCCCCACTTTATAACATTCAGAAATTGTTTACTAGCTCAAGCTTCTCCTTTGCACTTTATCACTTCAATCTGCTGCTACCTCAAGCTTCTCGTTTACACTTGTGCCAAGTAGCATTTTTTTCCTTGTATAATTATATGGTGGTTGACTGAGCTGCTACTTTTTCCTTGTAGAAGATCGCAGGTCGAGTGGGAGGGATCCAGTTGCGACGACACCGAATCACTAGCAAGGCAGCTGCCTAGAATAATAGGTATTTTTGTTACGCTTTCAGTTCGTGTCAGCATGGAGATATAATGTTTTACAATCTTTCTGGTTATATTGGAGTTAGGTTTTTTTGAATATGAGTAGCAGTGACTTGGATATACCTTATGGAGTTGTAACAGTTCCTCTTGGTGCTTAGGTGCATTTTCTTTGTGTAACTTGGTAGTTCAAACGGAATGTATCTCATTTTGTAGACAGATTATTTTCTGGAATATCATATATTCAAATTTGTAATGAATGATGGCTTCTACCTTGGGGTGTGGTTTCATGGGCAGTCTCCTTAGCTAGCCTGAGTGGCTCTTGCTGCCCATGCTAGGCTGTCTCTTTCATAAATCAATGCATACTAATGTTCCAATATGCAGTATTTCTTTGTCACTTTTTCTAAAATTAGTTTGGTTCTATATATATTAGTATCATACTGGCAGTGCAAAATATGTGAATGTGGCAGTTCACTGTGCATAATGACATGTTAACATCCACACACACTCAAACCAGCTGACTGTTAACATCCACACACACTCAGATTTGTTTTATCAAACCAATAAAATTTCCTTTTGACTGTTTATTTGATAAGGGAAATAAGTACTAGCTTTTTTTCTCTGAGGAAAACAAGTAGCTTTGTGTGTCGATATTCAGCAGCTATCCACAAACACGCAAGGAACAGCACACACACACAGATTACCTGCAACTAAGATTGTGGTGCTAGTAGAGGCACATTGTGGCCTTTTCATCCATATGAAAGTAGAGGCACATTGTGGTGCTAGTTTGCTGGGTTTTGTCTCTGACCATCGTGTCGTGATGATATTGCAGGTACCCCGAGAGGCCCTTGAGTTTGCCGGAATGTCGATTAACTTCCGTTCCGGCAAATTCGGGTACTCCATATGTCCTATTTTCAGCAAAGGTCATGCTGAAATTTTCCGTGAATTTTAGCATGACTTTGCTAAAAATAGGACATATGGGGTACTTGTGACTAATGCATGGGCCGGGGTATCTTAGTAGTTAATTAAGTAGGATCAAGTGCCCCGGCGTACTTGTGACTAATGCATGGCTTTTAGGGTGCCTCGGTGTCATTAAAACCGAAATGATGAAAGGTTAGGCTTTTAGGGTGCCTCGGTGTCGAAAAACCCTCAATGATAAAAGCTTAGATTTTAGGATGCCTCAGTGTCGACAAACCCTAAATGATGAGACCATGATCTTGTTCCTTGACAATAACCAACTTTTTGACCAAACTTTGTTTCTATTTAGAGAGAAACATGGCCCACAACGATGAGGCCGGGGGTTCAGGCGGCAAGGCATTCTGGGAGCTGTCCCAGGAGATGGAGGAACAACCTCACTTGTATGAGGCTGCCGCCTTCCCCACCGATCCTGAGACCACGGATGGTGCCGCCGAGGATGACCACACTGATGCCACCACTGATGGTGCCGCCGAGGATGCCACCACTGATGATGGCGGCGCACGCACAGATGGCAGCCAACCGAAGAGGCAACGGAAGGACCGGCGCCCGATCGTGCTCCGCACCCTCAAGGAGGAAGTTACTGAAGTGGACTCCAACGGGAATCCAACGACGCCCGAACGAATAGTCAAGGGGTACTCGCTTCAGCTCGGGTGCATTGTCCGGAGCACTGTCTCGATCAACACCGAGAACCTGATGCATCCTGACCGAGGGAATTTGCGCAACCTCCTCTTCACGAAGCTGCACGAACAATACAAGTTCCCCGCTGAATTTGAAAACACAAGCCTCAAAGGGAATAAAGTGAACAATGCTGCCCTCACGAAGATGAGCAAGGCCCTGTCTACTTGGAAAAGCAATGTGAAGAGAATGATCGAGAAAGGTGAGAGTTATCAGAAGATCAAGGAGAAAAATCCTTCGATCACCGAAGATGACTACAACAACTTCAAGATCAATTGCTCGAGCACCGCAAGCTCCCAATCAAGTGAGTGGGGGAAACAAATGCGGGAGCTGAACATAGGGGAACACACACTCGGTCCCGGCGGTTACAGAGTGGCGGAGCCTATATGGGACAAGGAGGACGCGGACCGTGCCGAGCAAGGCCTACCGCCCCGCTTCGAGAAATACAGCGGTAACAAGCAGACTAGGAACTATGTCAGGGCCCGGTACAAGGAGGACCCGATAACAAAGGAGCTTACCACGGATCCGAAGACCAGGGTGCTTGAGCTTGTTCTGGTAAGGAATACACCCCCGCGTAATTAGCTCCATATGGTTGCATTCTAATTAATGAAGCCAAATTTCTAAATGGTTCACATTCCTTCCGCAGGCGACTGAAAGCAGTAGCGCGGAGTCGACTAAGAGCAACACTTGGGACACCACTCTAAATAGGGGGTTGAATGTAATGAAGAACAAGGATAAGCTCAGTAAGCCGACGTCAGCTGGTCGTGTGGCCGGCAAAGGCTTGTCGACAAAATGGGGGTCATACTATACCGCTGGTGTGCGGAAGGAGAAAAAGACCAGCTCGGAAAGCCAGGCGCGAGAGGTTCAAGAACTCAAGGCACAGGTGGCGCGGATTCCGGAGATTGTCCAAGAGCAAGTGGAACAACGACTCGGAGCGACGATCACCGCCCTTGTGCCTACCTTGATCTCGGGGTTGAGTGCGTGGATTGCGGGCGGCCAACAAGGGCCGCCCCCGATTCCTAGCTTCACGGCCAGCAACTCGCATAATGCGATGGCGGGGCCATTGGTGCCTCCGGCGGAGGCGGCATTGGTGTCTCCGACGCCGGCACGGGAGCTTAATGCACCCGGGTGTACGCCGGCCGGCACCTCTTCAGCAAGCGGGCCCTCCGTCAACTGCACGCCCGCCGTTGGCGGTGCCTCGACATTAGCCGAGCTCGACGCCATCATCACGGTAACTAATTAAGCCTCTCTCGGCCGAGGACTTCATCTCCTTGCCTTTGACTGGGCATCCCTGACGCCCTACATGTTTTCGCAGGGCGCCGCCGATGTTCCGTGCACTCTCCTCCACTTCGTGAACAACGAGTTGGTCGATGTCTCCAAGGGCAAAATCGTTCAACCGGGCAACCCCTTGTTCCACGGTACCCAGATGCCACCCAACTTGTTTAGGGTTCAACTGGTTCGGGTGCTGCCAGGCTGCGACAACTTGTTACCTCCGATTCGACCCGTCGGGGCCGATGATGAAGACGTGATGACCCTCAGCGCCTGCCTGAGCTGGCCCCTGCTTTGGCCGAAGAGCCAGATTCGTTTGGGGGCGGGGGACACCACCCCAAAGACAACACCGCCAGTCGTGCCGGCGCCAAGTCGGCCCCATGGCAAGACCGCCGTAACGGTGCCGGACATCCCTATGCCACTGGATCCAAACATGCATATGGCACAGGATCAGAACGACGACGACGACGATGATACATTTGGCAATGTCGATCAGTACTTTGCCGAGCATGGGTACGATGGCGACTTCATGGGGCCTCCTTCTCAAGAACCAAACCCAACAAAAGACGTGTGCGATCTAGCTCGTACCGCGGAGAAGCCAAGTTGCAACAGGCGCCGTCTGGCGTTCAGCTCTCAGGAGACGCCTCCAGCTGCCGATTTCACCGAGCCTCAGATAGGCGAGGTGCGAAATATTATCAGCCCCAACACACTCAAGAAGGCGGTCTGTGAGCAGAACTCGGTCCCATTACAGGAGAAGAAGAAGGCACGCAAAAGAAAGACTAAGAAGGGTGCGAGCCAGCCGGCACCGAGTACGATCCGTGCTCAGGACGGGCCACCTTCACCGCAGGATATCTCGAGGAGGGTGCATGTGGCGGGTAGGGCGATGCTACCGACAAATATGCTCAATGCTGCAACCGGTGCTATGCGGAGTCTGCATGACAGTGTTCTTTCTTTGGAGAAGCGGCGTCTCAGAGAGAAGGATGTGGCATACCCGGTTTTCGCGGCCAAGGTGCCAGAGGGCAAGGGCTTTGTGGATAACTCCATCGGGCGTACGATCGTCCTGCGTTTTGATGACATCCACGCTATGTTGGACCTTCATCCGCTGCACTACACCTTCGTTCGGCTATTTTCGCTGAGTATGGAGATGCGGATCATTCGCGACAAGACCCCGGACATCGTGATAGTCGACCCCTTCTACATGCGTGCCAAGATCTTGGGCAGCGCTGGGGACCGGCAAGTCGCGAGTTCTTACCTCAAAGGCGTCATTCTGGCAAACCAAGATAAGGATAACTTCCTCGTGCCTTACTTTCCCGAGTAAGTCCTCCCCTCAACCGGCCTGTAACATATGAATTCTTACATTTCGATCATTTTTCTTTTAACACTCCGTGTTTTCTGCAGTGACACACGTTGCACGCTCATCCTCCTAAGCCCCAAATATTCTATGGCCGCGTATTTCGACCCGGACCGTCATTCGAACGTAGACTACACAAATGTCAAGAAGGTTCTTGATGATGTTCTCCCCGGCTACGCCCAATCTGGAGGCACCTTCACCAGGCCTATTCGTAAGTACGGCAAGCACGTGTTCTTCCACAATACGATGTTCTGCTGCGTCAAGCAGCCGCCTGGCGGTCAGAAGGGTGCCTACTACGCCATCCATCACATGCGGGCGATCGTACGGGACCATCATCAACTTCTGCTACCGAGTAAACTCAAAGATTGGGCCGCGAGCGTGTCGGCAATCCAGGACACGGACCTCCGACAAGAATTCTTTCGCATCCAGTCGGAGTTTGCGGAAATCATCCATCAAGATGTCCTTCGTACCTCGGGGCAGTTCTACCTCAGAAATCAACCGTCCAACAGTGACATTGACACAATGCTACAAATGCAGGATGACAACGCCCGTTCTTTCATGACTCCCACGATAGACGGCGGCTTCATCCACGCTCCGGTCCCTTGAGTCGAGTTGTCTAGTTCTGAAACATCGATTGGCTCATGTTGTAATTAAACTTTAATGAACTTGTAGTATGTCTCTTTGGTTTCTAGAGTCGTTCAACTTAGATGTAATCGATGCTATTAATGTCTTGCTTTTCTCTTCCGATCGTTCTGTTGCATACTTATATATTGCTTATGTATTGTCTGTGAATTGGTATTAACGTTTCGTTTGGCTAGTGCATAGCGATGCCGACGTATGTCGTGTACAAGGGTAAGGTTCCCGGAGTCTACGATGACTGGGAGGAGTGTCGGAGACAGGTTCACCGATTCAGCGGTAACAGTTACAAAGGGTACACCACTAGGGCCGAGGCCGAATCTAGATACGCCCGCTATCTAGCGGGAGAGGGGAGGGAGCGTTGGAGGAACCGGATGAAGACGAGTTTCATCGTGATGATGCTCATCGTGATGACCGCAGCTCTCTTCTATGTGATGGTAGTTTAGATGATCGATATCGACTTGTAATGTGAAGACAGACTCGCTACTCGCGGTCTCGAGACTTGTAATATAATGTTCTATCTTTGTTCGGTCTTTTCAATTCGGAGACTAATATGATGAATTGTATTCGGAGACTAATATGATGAATTGTATTCAAAGACTAATCTTCTATTGTATTTGATGAATCTGTTGTTGATGTGTGCTGTCTATATTTTGTCAAATTATACATTTTGTAACCTGTGCAAAAAACAGAAAATAAAAAAAATAAAAAAAACCTAATATTCATACTAATGGCGCATCACATGACAGTGCGCCATTAGTATGACAGTGCATACTAATGGCGCATCACTGGGCAGTGCGCCATTAGTATGCCGCGGTTACTAATGGCGCATCCAGAGGTGGTGCGCCATTAGTATGCCAAAGCACCTGGGTATACATGGCCCCTGGAAGGCATACTAATGGCGCACCCTGGCCTATACTAATGGCGCACCCGAGGTGCGCCATTAGTATACCAGATACTAATGGCGCACCAGGTGGTGCGCCATTAGTAAAAATTACTAATGGCGTGCTATTAATGGCGCACCATGGATGCGCCACTAATAGCCATACTAGGTGCGCCATTAGTAGGGGTTTTTCTAGTAGTGATAATTAGTATCTTAAAACCAACCACATCCCTCCCCGACCTCACCAAAACAGCCCAAGGAATATATTCTAATTGAAACATAATATATCTCTAGTGACATATGTATATCAAAGTTAGAGTGTTTTATACCAAGTTTGTGAATAAGTATTATTCTAATTATGATTCGTTGCAACGGACATGAACATTGCTAGTATTTCCAACCATGCATTTTTTCCTAGTATTCGATAGTTTCGAGTTTTCCATCAAGATATTAGTCACTCATGGTTGATATTTACTTTCAATCATGTACACACATGCACTATGTAACTAGTCTTGATTATTGGCTTCCAAAGCTTAACTTTCACTCCTACTTACAATATGTAGAGTATTTAACAAAAAACTACCACTTTCAACCAGCCCTAGGAAGAATCTATTGTACAAAAAATAGCAAAAACATACCAAAAATTTCTTAATCCACGCCAAAAACTACCTAGTACTCCTACCGATTAGGTTCGTTTAAACCCATTTATGACAGGGTTGGCCCACACGTCCGTGCTGACGAGGCAACCTAAACCAACACATTTTGTTTGACCGTTGACACGAGGAACCCACACCTGACCTTCTATCATGTTATTCCCCCTCAAATCATTATTTTTCCTGAACATTACTTCAAACAGTACTGATGCGTGTTCGTCGGTGGCGCCGGTGATGAGCGAGTTGCCCGCCGCTCCGCCGGACGGGCCGGACGCCGTGCTGGCCTCCACACGGGTTGGCAGGCTGGCCCAAGCGTGACTCACGAGCGAGCAAGCCGCTGCGCTGGCCTTTGCTCGAGCCAGATGGCTGGCCTTAGCGCGACGCGTGCAAGCAAGCCGCCGCGCTGCCATGCCAATCTAGCTAGCAAACCTTGCAGACAAGAAGCTGGACGGGGCTATCTTGGCTAGCTAGCGGTCACGAGCGCTGGCCGGAGCTGGCATCTGGGCTGCCGCAACATGGGCTCCGCACCGCCGGTGGTTTTGACCTCGCCTTCTGCTGGCGGCGGTAGCTGCGTCCCATGGCCGAGGATGACTAGGTGGACGGGCCAGAGGTAGGAGGCCACTTGAGGATTTTTGTTGGTAAGAGCTTGTACAATGGTTGATAAGGTAGTCTTATCTTAAGTCTGCCACATATGCAAGTTGTAGTAGTTTCTTGGCATTTTAGTGGTTTCTTGCATTATTAGAGCAAGTACAATAGAGCTGAGTCAGCGGGCTATAAGAAATAAACTAGTATATTTCTGCTTAGTTGGAGTAAAGAGAAGAGGAGAGAGAAGGTAAGCGGGCTCTTCATGAAGAGCCAGCTCTAGCACGTGCTCCTAGGCACTTTGTGAGATTGAGAAGTGGGCCACATAATAAAAAAGTAGTACACTCTTTTGATCTATTATTGTACATGTTGGCTATAAGATGGGCTGTAGGTGACATAGCACTGGCTTATAGCCAGCAGCTGGCTATACTATTAACCATGCTCTTAGGGGTTTCTTGTAAGGAACAATGTACGTACTACTAGCGACAAAAGGCGATTCTAGGTTGCGTTGTATTCCAACGAGTACTACTCGTGGTCGCGGGAGTGTATACCTCGTTTTGTGGGTTCGATCCCGGCCGAACGCACGGCTGCCTTATTTTAAAAAATAGTACTACTACACTTCGCCGCAAGCTAATATTTTACACGGGTAGTTTGAGTTTTGAAGTCAAACGGACGTGCGGCCCCACAATCTAGGTGCACTGGACAGCCTAGCCACATGAACGGGTTTTCCTTCCCAGCATCCCGTGGCTCGCGTGCTCGCCCTAGCCGCACCTCGCTTGCAGCTTCCTCATCAGCTAGTAGCATATTTAAACTAGCGCCTCCCAATTAATCCCGAGGAGCCGGAAAAGCCTGGCGGGGCATTGGGAACTGTGAAATATGGCTCTGTACGTAAAGTGCTCTACTACTACTCTGTAGCTTGTGGCGTTGCACGCATGGACTTTACTCCATTATGGGCTTTACTATAAAAGAAATTCCTCTTGACATGTTTTTTGAAACGGAGGCAAAAGCTTTGCTTCATCTCATTCAGAAAGAAGGAACTACTAACAAAGTTCGACGAGATCCATTACAGCTCCACAAATGGAAGCGAAAAGCCTAGTCTCACTGTATCAAATAACTCAAATGTTCTGCCCCCGCAGTAACCGTCGCTGATAAACAGGCTGCTAGTGTGTGCGTGAGAGGAGCGGCTGAGTAGGCCAGCTACGTGAGAGGAGCGGCTGAATAGAGCACCAAGAGTACCCACTAGGCCACTACGTAGGTGTACTTCCCCTGCATTGATAGTACAACGATGGTTCTAGAGAACAGTAGTACCCTCCACTTCCAACTGTAGCTCCTTGTCCCTGAGATTCAAGAGTTCAAAACTGGTGCACTATACTATACTAGACTAGAAGTACAGTACATCGCACTACTAGTTGAGAAAAGTAGTACTAGTACTGCTATAGTACGAGTACGTACTCCTCCGTCACTTAATGTAAGATGTTTTTTGACACTAGTTGGTGTGTACAAAAAATGGCAAAAACATACCCAAAATTTCTTAATCCACGCCAAAAACTACTACCTAGTGCCAAAAATTTCTTACTAGTGCTATTATTTACAGTATAATGCAATCCCATAACGTTCCATAATGCTAGTACTAGTAGTAAATAATAGACTCACCCCTTTGCTGAGGAACGATCTACAGTTGGAAGGGATGAGGCCCTGCGGTTACTACGCTCTTATCTCCTCCTCGCCAGTTCCCCTCCCCCCGAAGAGAAGGCAGTTCCTCGTTGCTCCCATGGATTCGCCAGGCGGTTCTCCTCCTCGTCGGGGCTGGGAGACCTTGGACGATGTTCCTCTGGGAGAAATCTCACACCGCTCCAACATCCTCACCGCTACAAGACTCGATGCTTCCTGCACCAACTTTTTCAATACGCTGCCTAAACAGGCTTGGGAAAAGGCCATGCTTGTTGGTCTTCCATGCGTCCTCGAGGAGAAGGTTCTTCTATGGGACAATCCTTCAAACAGTCCACCGCTCCCTGGCCATGGTTGCACGTTGACTCCGCTAGAGTTGCCGACGTTGAGAGGTAGTTGTATTTTGTTCGATGAGTAGGTCAGTAATGGAGTTTGATCATGTAGTACTTAGTTATTCCATTTCCATCCCGTAATTTCTCCGCTGCCCACCGTCTTATATATAGGTCTGGGTCGGTGCCAACAAAGATTGGCTTGCATACCTCCGGCCGGATACCACCATCATTTTGCACAACATCCACAGCAGTGCGGCCGTTCTGGTAGACCCCTTCTCCACCATTGGGATCGGCCTTCCGGACTGGCTGGGCTTGAATACGTATGATGACGCCTACATGAGATTGAAGAAGATAGCAATTGCGGACCCGCCGACAAAGCGACGCGGCTA
Organism: Triticum aestivum; assembly: GCF_018294505.1. Classification (NCBI taxonomy): domain Eukaryota; kingdom Viridiplantae; phylum Streptophyta; class Magnoliopsida; order Poales; family Poaceae; genus Triticum; species Triticum aestivum. Next base: position 319,495,885 of record NC_057800.1, read on the forward strand.
CGACGATTACTATCTCATCGCGGTGTTCGACATAAGGATTGCCATCAATGCAAGAGGCAGTAACGACAGAGGCTAGCACATGTTGGCGGCGGCAGATTTGTACCCCTACACATTCGAAGACGCCGTGCGCCATCTAGGCTGCATCTTCGCGGTGACAAGCCAGGGAACTTGTTTCATCTGGTTGCCATCCTACGGTACGGGAGATTACAAATGGAATGCACAAACCATCATTTGCATCCCTAACGGCACTCCATTATTTTGCAGGGACCAGTCATCCCCTGATCAAAATAAGATCGCCGATCCTGGATGTGCATTTGCATCCGCGATTCGGTCTAACCTGTAACCTTGTAGCTGACTTTGGCATATTGGGATCAACTATCTTAGCAGTCGTTACCCATGGTACCACTGATGTGCAACATGGTCACACAATCTACCACGATCGGACCGTCACCATCTACCCAGGTATTCCATTTTTAACCCTCTTGCCTTCTCTTCCATTGTTGTACTAGTAGTATACTTTGTAGTACTAGTAGGAGTACTTTTTACCTTGGAGGACGCATATAGCTAGCTAGGCCCTCGAAGACTTGAACCCACTAGCTGCCACCATTTTTGTTTTTCCATGTCTTACTATCTCATCCTTGTAGCCAAGAGTGGCTATATATAATAAGCCGGTTATTTTACTTCCTCTATACCGGAGTAGTACTATTTGCTGCACAGTATTACTGACCGCCATATTTGAGCACAACATTATTATGCATGGACCTTGACTATGTACGTCACCATGTGTCCAGATCTAGGATGCCGCGTGTACCAGATGAACAGCGCCGAGTTCGACCCCCGTGATGCTACGTGGGTGCGGAGGAACACTCTTGGAGAGTACTCGCTTTTCATCGAGGACAGCTACCCCATTGTGAAGCGGATGCCACCTTCCGTGCATGACACGGAAGGCCTGCCGTTCATGAAGCATGGTTGTGTCTTCAGTGCGCACCACCGGATGAACGACATGCTGGGACACGCTATCCCTGATTTATGCCACTTCAGCTTGGATGAGTCTCCATCGTGTGGAACCGGACTAGAAAGCTGCGACAATGATTCCCGTTTCCCACCGCTATGGATCGTGCCATCCATGAAGAACACCTGGGACTGGAACCTGGAGGAGGACATGTAGCCCATCTATAATGTGTAAGTGGAGTACGGTAATTGTGAATGGTAGCGCTGTGAATATATGTAGACTAGTCGTGCACAAATTTATCACATGAATTGGAGATGAACTTGTGTGGCATACTGTCATTTGTCCTTTAGAATTTATTACTAGTAAATGTGTTATGTGTACGTGCAACTTGTGTGGTTGTTGCATGGGCTCCAACACGCTCTTTGAGAAAAAAAGGTGGCACAACTTTGGATATACGTGATGTGGCGGCATCATACAATAGCATCGTTCGCTATAGTTGTAGTACACTCCTACTAGGACGACAACTCCTATAAAACCTTGCGCTTGAATCTTTGCCTCTTTGGGAGGTTCAACAGTTCGTACTCGTGTGAACCTTGCACTTGGCTCTTTGCCTCTTCGGAAGATCCAACAATGATGATACTACAGTACAATATGCTTCTGGCAATCTGACACTGATTGAACTGCTGCACGTCCACCGTGATGGAGAGGGCGAGGGCGAGGGAGAGGGAGAGGCGCTGTAGTCAAAACCCTCTCCTCGTCCTGCGAACCACCGCGCGCGTGGGCGAGGGAGAGGCGTAGTAAGCAAGCTTCTCCTCGTTCGGCGAGTTGACGGGACACATCAAAGCAGTACTAGTACTAGTAGTTGTAGTCCATACTGCGTCCTTTCCGATTAATATGGCTTAATTTGAAACGAGAAAAATACACTCGCGGTCAACGTATGTAACAATACGTTCTTTACAGTCACTATATATAGTTTTGCGGCGATTATACAATCACTAGCTCATCGCAGAGCACCGTATTGCACCCTACTGACCGTCCACATAGTCGACGTGGCACTTTGTTGACTGGTTAAATTGTCACCTGGTTTCTGGGTCCCACCTGTCAGTTGGCAGAGCAAAGAAATCAGTTAAACAAAACTTTACGCAGGCGTGACACAGGTCCAACCCTTGCGCGCGAACCGCCCTGGCTGTGTATGTGACGGCATGCACGTGTCCTCCCTCGGTCTTCCAACAAAGAGTGTACATCGGCTATAAAACAAAGAGTGTAGTACATGACGTACATCTACACTTCCAATGCATTTAGCCTTTAATCTAAATCGATATTGATTGACTAATGCACCAACTTGTGCTGTAGGTATAGGCTACATGTCTATCCTTAATTACAACATGCAACGACCTTCATTTAATCTTCTTATCTCAATGGTCGCATGCACACATAAGTCTTCTACTTTTGGGCGTTAATTATGCCCTGGTCAATGTGTAAATCTCTATGAGCGTGTGTGTTGCGTCGTGTGCTGTGTGCCGCATGGGTGCGTGAGTGTTGCGTGCGTCCATGTGTACGTGTGAGTGTTGCATGCTACATGCATGCATGGGGCTTACTCCCTCCCATTGACATGTTGATATTTCAAGTTTCCTCTGTTCCCTCCATACGGTGATACTCCCTCTGTTCCCAAAATAGTACGGAGTAAAAGCCTCCCTCTATTCCCAAATACGGAGTATTTGTCTTTCTACAGATTTCAACAAGTGACTAGTACGGAGAAAAATGAGTGAAGTGAGCGTAGAGGCATAGGGATACTGTAGAAAGGAAGTCCTCGCGATCCATTATTCCTCATCTCGGTCAGAGAGAACTATTCAACTAGTCTTCGCAGTGAAGTGACAATACACGTTGCAGCAGATGGGACACGTAATTAATAAGCTGAACTAGCGTGTTGGTGTTACTAAATCAGCCTTACCCAGTACTGCCATCTCTTCTTCTTCCTCCTCTCTTCCCCATCGTCGGCCGCACACCATTTACCCCCGCTCACTGCTCGCCCGCCCGCGCCATCTTCCTTGGTAGCTCGCGCATACCATATCCCCCGCTCACTACTCGGCCACACGAGGAGAAGCTTCTTCGCTCGCCCGCCCGAATCCACTTCCCCACTGGCTCGCAGGCACCGAAAACCCCAATGGCAGAACCAACTGACATGCAGAGTCGTGATTGGAATTCCCTCCCCGATGTTCTCTTGGAGCAGATCTGTACTCGTATGGACCTACTCAGCACCGTCCGTCTGGCCGCATGCTCGGTGTCTTTGTACCGTCTACTCGTCTGCATCCAGCCGGCTCTTTTCAAGACACCCTGCTTGCTGATGCCCGATCCTCGCAGGTGGCCCAGACACCGACTTGACGATCCTATGGAGGTTGCCGTGGTGCCCCTCGACATGCTACCACTACCCGTCCACCTGTCCTTCATGCGCGGCCACTACTGGGCGGGCATGAAGGCCAACTAGATCGTCCTCATCCACCACAGCGGTAGTCCGTGGCGTCTCGTGGATATCTACACCCAGCGAGAGATCACCCTTCCATCGTTGGATACCGCCGCCATTGAGCCTCGCGGTCCGCCGGACACTCCTGCCTACTACGCACGAGACGCGGCAAGCTTTTGGCTCGACCTCTATTTGCAGAAAGTTGTAATCTGCGAAGTGCCCACACCATCAGAAGACTACATGGATTACAAGCTCATTGCCTTGTTCAACATGGGATTAGTCTATCTGGAATCTGGTCGCCATACATGGTTATGGCTCATCATCAATCCTGTTGAGGCAACATTTCTGTCTGATGCTATAGTGCATGATGGCAACGTTTACGCGGTCGACGCACAGATTGGCTGCCTATACTGGTGGAATCTATCGTCGTGTAATTGTTCTATCTCATGTCATCTTTACCTTATGAATATGACTGCCTGTTCATTTGTTACAAATTTAGAATGCATAGCATGTCTATAACCACATCATTGCTATATGTTCCTCTCATTTCCTAGATTTTTATGACCACACATGTTATTGTTAGAGTTGATATGAGAACAATTGGCATCTAATGATTGTTAGAATACATATTACGAGCATAACATCATGATTGCTATATGTTACTCTTGTTTACAAGATTTTTATAACAACGCATGTTATTGCTTAGAGTTGATATGAGAACAGTAGTAGTAAGTGCTATGGTAGAATATGAGTAGGCGCTGTCATAGCTGTTTTCCTCTCATTGTTACATGATGTTTGAACCATGACATATTGCTAGAATATGAAAGCCGTTGGCTTATTTTTTTAACTTGGGGTATGATTATGACCACAGCATTGCAATTCTCTGTCTATGATATGTGCCACTGTTATAATAATCTTAATTCCGCACATACTATGAACATGATTGTTTATTTTTGTCCTTTTGGTCTCCAATTTGAATTGTTGCAGCAGACGCAAATGCGCTGGCCTTCATGATTCCAGGACCTGGAATCATACCAGCCGATGGGTGGTGGTTTATCGCTCGTTCAGCTAACGGCGGTCATTTAATGCTCATTCGCACGTACCAAATTGACCTAACCATTACATCAAACCACATGCAGTACAATGCGTGGGGCGTTCATGACATTGGTGGCTATGACTGCTTCGTGTTCGAGAAAATCCCAGCTCCGTTGGGCCAGGCGTATTCAACTGGAGGCGGGTTTACAGCCTCCGCAACCACTCCTTGTTCCTCGGGCTTAATTATCAGATCATCCAACCAATCATCGATCATATCACCGACGATGATTACTGTGCTATGCAACTTCCATTCGCGAGGGGGGGGGGGCTGTGTTTACACATCATACCATGGGTTTCATGAATCACCATATCCAGAGATTCGTCGACACAGCTTGTTGCCAGATAATCTTCAGTGTGTGAAAGGCATCAAGCTTCCATGCGATGGATGGCTTTTGCAAACCCGAGATGCGGCAATGTGGTTCATGCCAACAGCAAATATGCACAACTTGATTCGTGGTGATATCTAGACTGAGCCATGTATTCTACTGCTGTAGCATGACCCTCTTTTGTTGGATATTATGTACTATTGTTAGTTTGAAGCACTCCTCTGGTTTGAAGGATAGATACCCTTCCTGGGATCAAGTGCATCCTAACTCACCTGCGTAGGATGTACTGATAATGATGATGGAGATGTTGTGCAGAAGCCATATATATATCAGTTAGGCTTCAAGTGCGTACTTGTTAGTTAAACCTATGTATAAATTGTGACACTAAATACGACTAGTAAGTAGTACAGTAGTAGTACTAGTATACATCGGTCAAATTATTCATCATGTCCACACATTGAATTGACGTGACAACACGCTACGCGTGAGGTGTCACAAGAATCCCGATGGCGTGTTCGGGTATTCTAGACTTCAGATTTGGAGTACCACTTATCTGTTGAAATCTTTGATCATTCACTTAAAACAGTCGATTGATCATACATTGAGTACCATATATCTGGAATTACCGATGCAAGTCGAAGAAGGATTGGCCGGTGCTGCCGGCTGGCGTCAAGTTCGATCCCATGGATCAGGAGCTGATCGGGCACCTTGAGGCCAAAGTGAGTGCTGACAGCGCGAGATTTCAGTCTCTCATCGATTTGTTCATACCAACCATCGACAGCGAGCACGGCATATGCTACACCCAACCTGAGAAACTTCCAGGTAAGACACCGCCGGCCGTCTACTTGCACAAACATATTCCTTTGTTTATAGCTCTATTTTTCTTTTTAGACGCAGACCTGGTGAAGCAATTACAATTTGACAGTTAATAAAAAGTGAAACAAGTGACTGCAACATGCCAAAGATGTTATGAAAATGCCAACTAGGTACACTAAAACCTTTATTCCACAATACCGCATGTATCACGCTGAGTGGCCTAAGGAAGCATTTCTTCCAGCGCAATTCCAGGGCGTTCAAAAGGGGCACGTGGACGCGTCGCAAGATACAGTCGGAGTGCGGCATGCACGCGATGTGGCACAAGACCGGCAATACCTTGCCGGTGATGGTCAACGGCCGGCAGACGGGCAGCAAAAAAGGTTCTGGTGCTGCACACCAACAAGAACTTTGACCAGCAGAGGACCAACTGGGTGATGCACCAGTACCACTTCGGGGACCTGGAGCAAGAGAAGGAGCGGGAGCTAGTCCTCTGCAAGATTTTCTACCAGACGAACACTAGGGCCAGGAGTAAAAAGATTATAAGTTATTTGGTATTGGTAGTTGTACTACCTTGTCGTCCGCAAGTTGGTATTGTTGTTAACGATCTTTTGGTATGAACTTGCATTTGCTTCCAACCATCATGCCGAGGGTCGACGCGGATATAAAGCTGAATCATTTGTTTCGAAAAGAATTTTCAGGCACCTAATTTTTATTTGATGGGTAGCATAAGCACCCGCCGTTCGAATTCCCAGTTCTCCAATTTTTTCGAAACAAGTGCATGCACTTATTATCATGATAAAAAAACAATATCCGTGCTGCATCCCAGTTATCAGTCTGTACTTGCAGAATTCTCTCATTTATTGAGCACATATATTGTTTTTTCAGGTCGAGCAAGTTTCAACTGGGCTGTAGACTGCCCAGGGTTGGTTTTTTTTAATAGGCCCAGCCCATGACGACAACGGGGCACAAAGATCCAGCAGGTATCTACTGGGCTTTGGCCCGCCAGCGTTAGTTATATTTTGTCTTACAACATCCGCAGGCAGTTTTTTTACTAAATCAAACACACAGCCCAGTTCTATTTTCCTCTTGAAACGCATGTCCTACATCCGTTTTCTAATCTCTACTTATAGTTTTACTAGTTCATATACACGTATCATTATATTGAAAACACATAAAATTCCCTTTTCATATTTACATCCTTATTTTTGTTGTTTTTTCCCACCCAACGTTGATTTTTTACCACTGGTTTTCCCTTAAACCAACTCAATTGTCCCACATCTTATTTGCTTACAAAAACAAAACGATTTTTTGGAAAATAAATAATTTCTTAAAAAATGTTTATCATTTTGGGATTACAATAGTTCGGACTCCACCGAAATATGCAAATAAGGCTGAACTTTTTGACCGTGGTCCTGGGCAGAAAATGGGCTGTAATAAATTACTTAAGAATTAGCAAATGGGCTGCAAATTATAAAAAATAGCAAATGGGCTTTATGTTGTCTGCCACATATTTGGAGGCTGACTTGTGGGCCTACTAAGTTCATGCGTACACAAGGTTGCTCAAAAAAGAAACTTAGTCAGCAATCGACTCTACCAGCGTCAGACCGTTAGATGTCAATCTAACGGCAATCGTGCTTCTTCAGTCTCTGATCTTCCTGCCCCAACCACCCAAACCAGCACCGTCGGAACCGCCTGCTCCCGCCTCTCATGGCCGGCAGTGCTGCCGGCAGGCCTGACGGCCCCATCATACTCGCATCCCTGGCCTGTCTATCCCTCTACTCACCCACACCTCCTGTTATTTTCCAGCGACGGCAGCCGAACCAGTCAACCCTCGTACTCTCCACCGCGTGGGCAGCCACTGCCATGTCTTCCCCGACTCCGTGTCGTTCCCTTCGTAGGCCTCGCCGTCGTCCACCGCCCTGGTGCTCTCGGCGTGGCATGGTCAACGATGTCCATCCAACGGCCGTAGTGCTTCTTCAACCTCTGGTCTTCTTGCCCCAGCCGCCCAAAGCAGCGCCGGTCGTGCCGCATGCTCCTGCCTCCCGTGGCCGGCTGTGCTGCCACGGAGGCCTCACCGTCCCCATACTACTCGCACCGCTGGCCAGGCCATCCCTCCACTCACCCACTCCCCCTGGTTTTCTGCGGCGACGGCAGCCTCACACCACAGCAGGACCAGTGAACCCTCGTACTCCTCTCCGCGTGGGCATCCACTGCCGCGTCTTCCCTGGCTCCGCGTCGTCCCCTTCCTAGGCCTCACCATCGTCCACCGCCGTGGTGCTCTCGGCGCGGCGTGGTCAATGCGGTCAACGACCGACTTCCATTGGAAGAGTACTGTACATGGAGAGGCTGACAGTTGGGTCCACGACAGCCGCAAGGAAGTGCCTCCTTATTACGCGCAAAATAATTATTCATCCACCTAACAGCAGGGACCCACTGGACGGGCCACCAATATTTCGCGGAAAAAACGTTTCCCCCTGACTGCTGGGACCCACCGGACGGGCCACCGTATTTCACGAAAAAAACGTTTGCCCCTGACTGCTGGGACCCACCGGACAGACCACCGTATTTTGCAAAAAAACATTCCCCCTGCTGTCAGCTCGGACCCACCGGAAGTGCCTCCTTATTACGCACAGAAAAATGAATACTCCCCCTGCTAGCTGGGACCCACCATGGTGGGAGGCTGACTTGTGGGCCTACTAAGTTGACGGGGATGGAGGGCTTTGTCAACTTAGTTAATATGAACGATTCTAGCTCTAGTGACCGTACGATGTCCATCCAACGGCCGTCGTGCTTCTTCAATCTCTGCTCTTCCTGCTCCAGCCTCTCAAACAAGCGCCAGCGGGACTGCCTGCTCCCTCCTCCCCGTGGCCGGCTCTGCTGCCGCGCAGGCCTCACCGCCCCACCGTACTCCCATCGCTGGCCTAGCCATCCCTCTACTCACCCACACCTGCTGTTATTCTCTGGTGATGGCAGACGAACCAGTAAACCCTCGTACAGTCGTACTCCCCTCCGCGTGGGAAACAACCACCGAGTCTTCCCCGCCTCCGTGTCGTTCCCTTCCTAGGCCTCGCCGTCGTCCACCGCCTTGGTGCTCTCGGTGCGGCCTGGTCAACGTGGTCAACGACCGACATGCATCTGAAGTGGACTGTACATGGAGAGGCCGACAGCTGGGTCCACGGCCGCACGCAAGGAAATGCCTCCTTATTACGCACAAAATAATGATTCCTCCACCTGACATCAGGGACCCATCGAAAGGGCCTCTGTATTTTGCAAAAAAACATTACCGCCGCAGATAGCTCGGACCCACCAGCTATATCTTCGCACGCAAGGAAGTGCCTCCTTATTACGCACAAAGAAATGAATACTCCCCCTATTAGCTGGGACCCAGTATAGTGGCGGGCTGACTTGTGGGCCTACTAAGTTGACGGGGACGGAGGGCTTTGTCAACTTAGTCAATATGCACGATTCTAGCTCCAGTGACCGTACGATGTCCATCCAACGACCGTAGTGATTCTTCAACCTCTGGTCTTCTTGCTCCAGTCGCCCAAACCAGCGCAGGTCGTGCGTCGTGCTCTTGCCTCCCGTGGCCGGCTGTGATGCGGCGGAGGCCTCACCACCCCTACTACTCCCACCGCTAGCCAGACCATCCCTCTACTCACCCACACCCCCTGTTATTCTGTGGCGACGGTAGCCTCACACCACAGCGAACCAATGAACCCTCGTACTCCTCTACGCGTGGGCATCCACTGCCGCGTCTTCCCCGGCTCCGTGTCGTCCCCTTCCTAGGCCTCGCCGTTGTCCACCACCCTGGTGCTCTCGGTGCAGCGTGGTCAACGTGGTCAAGGAACGGCTTCCATTGGACATGGACTGTACGTGGAGAGGCTGACAGCTGGGTCCACGGCCGCAACAAGGAAGTGCCTCCTTATTACGTGCAAAATAATTATTCCTCCACCTGACTGCGGGGACCCACTGGACGGGCCACCATATTTCACGAAAAAACGTTTCCCCCCTGACTGCTGGGACCCACCAGCTACACCTTCGCATGCAAGGAAGTGCGTCCGGGCAAAAAAAAATGATTCGCCCCCCTGACTGCTGGGACCCACCAGCTACATCTTCGCACGCAAGGAAGTGCCTAACAGTCGGGACCCACCTGGTCGAAGCGTACGTAGTGTTGTCATTCTGGTCGCGAATGTGTACATACATACTGGTCGATGTAGAGGCGCGCACGTGTCATAGTAGAGGCGCGCACATAGCATGTACACGTGCGTACAGCGGCCAGGGTGCAAGAAAGAAAATACGGCCACGTATGTGTACATACGGGCGGGGTCTCGAATGCCTACTCGCGCATATGTACGGCTAGGGCTCGTGTACATGGCTGGGTCGGAACAGAGAAACAACGTCGTCGTCGTGTTCATGGGGAGGCAACGGAATGCGTCATGTTCATGGGGAAGCAACGGAATGCGTCGTGTTCATCGGGAGGCAACAAAACGCGTGGGAGCCAACCGGCTGGGTCGGAACGGAATGCGTGGTCGTGTTCATTGGGAGGGTTTGGACGGAACATGCAATGGAAACGAGGCCCGGCGTACTGCAGAACAGAGGAAACGGACCTCCTACGGTCGAAATGGGGGTCCTGTTGATCGGGAGGGGTGTGGCGTACCACAAAACGGAGGAAACAGACCTCCTATGGTCGAAACGGGGGTCCTGTTGATCAGGAGGGGTGTGGCGTACCGCAAAACAGACGAAACGGACCTCCTACGGTCGAAACGGGGGTCCTGTTCATTGGGAGGGGTGTGGCGTACCGCAAAACAGGACTCCACGGGATACTGTTCATCTCCACCGTCAACCTCCTCCAGCCTCCACGGGCTACCGTTGACCTCCTCTAGCCTCCACGGGCTCCTGTTCATCCAGCCTCCACCGCGCGCTACTCCACCGGCTACTGTTCAACCACCCCTCCACGGGCACCCCTCCACCATCTACTGTTCATCCAGCCGTCCACACCACGGGGTCCTGTTCAACCAACCCTCCACCGTCTACTGTTCATCCAGCCCTCCACACCACGGGGTCCTGTTCATCTAGAGGCAACGCCACTACTCACTGTTCATCCACCCCCCCACAACGCTCACTGTTCATCCAATCGATTGGCTTCAGTTAGCAGCAGTAGCGAAGGACTCGCTCGATCGGGTTCAGTTAGTAGCCATCGATTGATCGCTCGGGTTCAGTAACGCGTAGCCTACAGTGCAATCGCTTAGGTTCAGTTAGAGCCCAACGCCTCGCTCGGGTTCAGTTAGAGCCAACGCCTCGCACACACGCACGTACGTGTATGAGAGAAACGCGCATCGCTCGGCCCCGACCTCCCACCGTAACCGGGAACTCCCCAAAATTTTCCTCGCCCTCGCTTCTACCACGGTTTTTTCCATCATGGACGGCCCAAAGAATGTCATGCAGCTGCATCTCCGGCCCGCCCAGGATGAAAAGCCCATTTTCTGTCATGATTTTTGTCATAGAAGTAGGAGCCCACCACATCTATGATGATACCGGGTTTTTTCACAATTATCGTCATAGAAGTGTCATATGTATGACAGGAAAAAATTTCGTCCGGCCCAAAATGTCACGAATGTGTCTTTTTTGTAGTGATATGACCTCCGGCAAAGTCTGAACAATAAAGCAGGACATACTAGATCAATCTATGGATCGCGAGGACGTGCCTCGACACGCGATGACGGCCACCTATTCAGACATGACAAACTTAGTCATGCGCGGGCTGAAAACCGTAGACGGACTCCTTCAAAGCTACGTCATGATACGGCCCGATATAGAGGCGCCGCACACCCTCATTGCTTCACTGATGAGGTCCTGGATCATGATTCCCAGAAGGGTTCAAACCCGTGAATATAGAATCATACGATGGAACCACGGACCCCGTGGTGTGGTTCGAAGACTTTATTCTCCACATTCATATGGCCCGCGGTGATGACCTCCACGCCATCAAATACCTCCCTTTAAAACTCAAGGGGCCAGCTCGGCACTGGCTCAACAGTCTGCCTGCAAATTCTATTGCCAGCTGGGAGGACTTGGAAGAGGCCTTCCTCGATAACTACCAAGGTACATATGTTCAACCTCCGGAGAGTCCGCCAGGAAATTCTGGACTAGGTTCTTAACTAAAAAGAACCAAATCGTCAATTGTCCAGATGCCGAAGCCCTAGCAGCCTTCAAACACAGCATCCGCGACGAATGGCTCGCTCTCCACCTCGGCCAAGAAAAGCCAAACTCCATGGCAGCCCTCACCGCACTCATGACCCGCTTTTGTGCGGGCGAGGACAGTTGGTTGGCCCGTAGCGAAAGCAATGCAAGCGACGCTGGCATCCCTGAAGCTAAAACTAGTAAAGACAAGTCTCGACGCAACAGATACAAACGTCGAAACAACAGTGATAACACCGAGGACATGGCAGTCAATGCCGGATTCAGGGGCTCTAAGTCCGGTCAGCAGAAGAAGTCGTTCCAAAAGAACAATTCAGGCCATCTAGCTTGGACCGCATACTTGATCGTCCGTGCCAGATTCATGGCACCCCAGACAAGCCACCCAATCATACAAATAGAGATTGCTAGGTTTTTAAACAGGCCGGCAAATTAAATGTCAAAAATAGGGAAAAGCGATCGCAAAGCGAGGACGATGACGAAGAGCCCCAGCAACCGAACACAGGGGGACAAAAGAAGTTTCCCCCTCAGGTCAAAATAGTGAACATGATATACACTACCCACATCCCTAAGAGGGAGCGCAAGTGTGCACTCAGGGACGTCTACGCGATAGAGCCAGTCGCCCCAAAATTTAATCCATGGTCGTCATACCCAATCACCTTTGACCATCGGGATCATACGACCAGTATTCGTCACGGTGGCTTAGCCGCACTTGTCCTAGACCCAATAATTGATGCGTTCCACTTGACTCGCGTCCTCATGGACGGAGGTATCAGCCTTAATCTGCTCTATCAGGATACAACGCGAAAAATGGGATTAACCCATCTCGGATCAAGCCCACCAGGACTACCTTCAAAGGAGTCATACCAGGTGTCGAGGCCCGCTGTACGGGCTCAATCACACTAGAGGTTGTCTTCGGATCTCCAGACAACTTCCGAAGCGAGGAGTTAATCTTCGATATCGTCCCCTCCGCAGCGGCTATCACGCACTGCTCGGACAAACTGCGTTTGCTCGATTCAATGCAGTACCACACTATGCTTATCTCAAGCTGAAGATGCCCGGTCCACGCGGCGTCATAGCAGTCAATGGAAATATGGAACACTCCCTCCGTACAAAAGAGCACACAGCCGCCTTAGCAGCAGAAGTACGAAGCGGCCTTCTCAAGCAGATCCTTAATTCGGCTGCCGAGCCCACGGACACCGTTAAGAGGGTCTGAACTACTCTACAGCAGGAGAGCTCGGCTCGTTAGGAGCTCGACGAGCAATCTGGCCTCCGTCGCAGTCCCGATCAAGTGGTGGCATTCGTGCCGCGTGTACATAACTACGCACTCAAAATCCCATGGGCATCGACGGAGGCACATCTAGCTTGTGGTCCGTAGTATGGCTCAACCGACATCGGATACACACATACTTTCACTTTTACTTGTTTCCTTTACAGGTCTCAATACCACAGGCACCATCTAGTGATCTGATCATCGGTCCTCTTGAAGGATAAACACACCAAGACGACGAGAAACGCAGACATATGGGGGACTCTTTAGGTGATTCTATTAACGGTAACTCTACCTGTTTTCAGGACCCATATGCAGCTCTCCCTTGGTTTTAGCATGTCAAATAGCCCGTTGCTTATTCCACTACCTGTGTCAATGCGCCTTGACGTACTAATTAAATCACAATGAGAACAGTCTGCGGCTGGAGATGTAGGACTCCAACTTTTTACCTTCATACCTTTTCTATTTTCTTTCTTTTTTTTCTTTTCAGCTCCCCTGTGGATAACCCCATCAGGTAGCACCCGTACACTTTGGTACGTTTTCATGTTCGCCAGGGGCTGCATAGAACCCACACTATGGCAACAAAAGTCCGAACACTTTTTATAAGTATAGTTCGACACCCCGAATTTAGCATTATATGCATTGGCTCCGAATCATGTCTTTGGTCAATAGTTGGGTTGCCCGGCTCCTGTGCTTGCTACCTTACATTCTGCTATATCGGCTCAGGTAGTAAAGGGAGAACTACTGCGATTGTGCCTTGGTTTATCCAAAGGAGCACCTCAGTAGAGAAAGCCGAAAACTGACTGTCATGATGCGGCGAGAGCCGGTCAGCTGTTTGGAGGTTGCAAATCGTTGGAGATTTCTTCCACATTATGTGAAGGATCGGTACTTCCCGTTCAGACGCATATATCACTCTAGTTCGGATACTAGGGGTTGCACCCATGTTTTTATTGTCGCACTCCTATGGCTAAGTGAGTGCATTACAGCCGCATAGTCTGGTTGCCTGGTTCGTTGCGCTAAACAACTCCTTCAAGGACCATCTAATTGGATCAAGATTGTTTAGATTCCATCCCGAACACCCCCGTACTACCTACATGGGGGTAGAAGCCGATGACTAGTTAACCCTCAGATTTCATACAACACAGCCACACAGGAGTAAAAATTTAAAAACATAACAAGCATTGTATTGCATAAACAACTTGTTTTATACAAGGCAGAGGGAGCTTGAGTACATTCATTCAAAGATAATGTCTTTTGAACAGTGATCCGCAACAATGCGGGACCCCTCTAAAAGATCGCCGAAGCATCGCTCAGGTGTGCGGTGCTCCTTGCCCTCCGGCGGCCTCCCGGTCGCTAGCTTGACAACATCCAGCTTCGCCCACCAGACCTTGCAATAAAAGAAGGCCAGATGCATGCCCTCGATGCAGACGGACCGCTTGATGACATCCAGCCGAGGACATGCATCCACCAGCTTCTTCACAAGGCCGAAGTAGCTGCTGGGAATAGCTTCGGCTGGCCACAGCCGGATTATCTTATCCTTCATGGACAGTTCGTCCATCTTGTGCAGCTTGACCAGCTATTTTAGCTGATCACTGAAGGGCACCGGATGTTCGGGCGCACAAATATTGCATCCAGAACAGCTTTTCCGTGGAGCTCCCTTCTTCGGCTCGGAAGAACTCCGCAGCGTCGGTCACACTGCGTGGTAGATCCGCAAAGACCCCTGGAGAACTCCGAATCCGGGTTAGTAAAAGATATTTCCTCTTCACACTCATGCTTTGAATATTGAATGGCTTAACCGCCGCAATCTTCCTGGCCTCCTGGATCTCATGGAGGGCGTCATGGGCTTCAATCTGGGCCGCTTCCGCACTCTTACGAGCCTTGACAAGTTCGGCCTCTTGAGCCGACGCATTGTGCTCCAAGGTCTCGCACTTCCTCGCCGCGTCCTGGAGCTCCTGTTGGACTTCGCTGACCCAGGCCTCGAGCCTCTTATGGGCGGCCTGCTCCTTGACAGCCTTCCCCTCGGCTTCGACCAGGGCCGCTTTCAGGGCCTCGACCTCGGTCGTCGCCTCCATTCACATCATGGTATTTAGATCATTGCATATCATTTTCCACCTTTTTTCGAATCCATAACAGGTTATTACTTACCTTGTTTTTCCTGGAGCTACCTCTTCACCTGGCCAGCTCCCCCTCGGCCTTCGCCAGTTTCTGCTTCAGTCCAGAGACTTCGGCAGTATGCGAGGCCACGCCCAACAGCGACGCCTGCGCATACATTTCACACAGATTTCGTTAGTTCCATGCAATAGGAGATTGATCCTGTGTCCGGTTTTTTCTTTTCGAACACCGGACACTGTCTCAGGGGCTACTGTCTATATTGGGATTTTCTCCTTTTTTGCGCTGCTTACCTCAAAACCTGTTAACAGGCTGCTATAGGCTTCGGTTAGTCCACTCTTGGCGGACTAAACCCTTTCATTTACCGTTCCCATGAGGACACGGTGTTCATCCACAATGGAAGCGCCTCGCAGCGCTTCCAGCAGATTATCCGGTGCCCCTGGCTGGACAGGTGATGCGGAGCATCCCAAGGTCATCCCCATGGACCTACCATCGTCTCATCAAGTGCCTGGTGGACCCATGACTCGATCACGTGCAAGAGCTCTTGAAACCGAGGTGACACCTTTCCTCTCACAATTCCACTTCGATGCACATGAAGCATGGTTACTACCTCACGAAAGGAGCGGATCCCGGGGAAACCAAGATGATGTAGGGTAGAGACCCCCCCTCGAGCGGCCCCATCAAGACCTCCTCACGAAGAAGAACCGGTTACCGTGTATCGTCCTTAGTTGTCTGTGGATTCGTGTATCCTCCTATGTACTCGAGGATCTAGCCCATGTGTGACTTATTCGTGTCGGTTTAGTGATTTCCTCTTGTGTTTTCCTTTCGTTCTTCCCCGTGTTCTTCGTGATTTCCCTGGGATCCGCTCCTTTCGTGAAAGATCGGGCGATTAGGGTCTCTACCCTACATCATCTTGGTTACCTCCCCGGAACCTCTAACCCGAGCAGCAATTAGCGGATTTCCGACTCTACCGGACGTTCGACGACAGGACATCCGTCCACTTCCGGACGACCGCTTCTTCCACCACATCATCTGCTATACCACCTCCGACTTCCGCAAACCGTTCCAATATCCCAACCCACACCACCACTTACCCGCTACCTACTCCGATGCTTTTTGTCGCACTTGCTTTTGAGAATTTGAGTTGCGGTACCGTATCCGTTTGTGTTTCGGCTATCTAGGTACGGTTCGACATCGGCATCACCGCCGCTCATTTTCGCCACGGACGCATCATCAACACCGACCACCTCGACTACAACTTGGTATTCGTGCCACCATTTTGACACCATACCGGAAGCAAGACCGGTAACCTCATCTTGGTATTGGACATATCACTCTTGCCATCACATTGATAGCCATCATAGCCTTACTCCTTTGCGTTGCTTACCCATCAAGACTAGCCATTGAGTATTGCCGGCAACGAGACTTGTGCACATTAGTGATCATACTTCCCATAGCATACATACATACATCATTGTTGCCTATATTGGTATCATCTCTTGTGTCACAAAGTTGTCATCGCATACTCACTTGCAATCTTGGTTCGTCAAGCATTGCATGAGAAAAGAGCTCAAACATCAAAGAGCCAACCAAGCTTTTAAGCAAAGAGGAAAGATAAGCAAAGAGCTTTTAAGCAAGAACCATAGCATCATACAACATTAAGATTGTCATACTCGATCATCTTGGATCATATCATAGCAACACTTTGCATAAAACATATTTGGGATAGAAGTCGTTGC
This sequence comes from Triticum aestivum, assembly GCF_018294505.1. NCBI lineage: Eukaryota > Viridiplantae > Streptophyta > Magnoliopsida > Poales > Poaceae > Triticum > Triticum aestivum. Next base: position 319,512,848 of record NC_057800.1, read on the forward strand.
ATTTTTGCTAAGTAGGTTGTGCACAAGTTCTTGTATCCGCCTATCGTGCAATCGTGCTAGCGTCTCTCTAGTGTTGTGCAACAAGAGCATTTTTGTGAATTCCATATTTTGGCTCATCCTTGGTTGCACAACCCCACTTATATTTTTACGCGTGTGTTTTCAGATACCTTATATGCTTGGTCTACTTGTTACATTGCATCTTGCGAATCTTCTCCAACATTATTGAATCTTGCTTACATTCACATTAAAAATTGTGCCACCATCCTAACCAAGCTCCACCATAAGCCTTTACTTGTGTAGGTGTGAGAAACCGACGGGAATTCATACCAATTGGGATATTTCCTTGTCCTACATTGGAGTGATCATCGATTCATTTTCAACTTCGGTCAAGGTACATTTGGTATTCGTTCTTCTCTTTCTACCACTTACATTTGTCTTGGAATGATGCATAGGCCAAGTACTTCTACCAACCCACTCTTCATGGAGCAAGACGACAACATGAACTCCTTCGTCACCAAGAGTCACCTCTTTGGTGCACAACGTGCTTTGCATCAAGAGCAACAAGCTATGAGTGAACGCATCGACAACCTTGCCGCCGACTTGCGACCTTCCGAGCAACGTACAAGGGACTACTTCGACCACAAGCTCGACGATCACAAGCAAGAGAATGACGCAAGGATGGATGAGATTCGCGCTTTGTTTCTCAACCGCTCTTCTCCCCCTTCAAGAAGGAGCCGTTCAAGTCGCCACTCCAACTTCACCCTCTTCGGCTCAAGTACACCGACATCGAACACTCTTCGTCGAGCCGCGCGCACCGACCGTCAAGCAAATCTCAATCCACTTCGAGACACCGAATCTCAAGTACATCGACAACGTTAAGCCAAAGAAGCATTTGCGCTATCACGAGAACGACAAGAACAACACCAACATGAAGAGGAAGAACGTGCGCGTCTCCACCAACTTGCACAAGATGATGAGACACAACGTTAAGGACAACAACTCCGTGACGCTCAAGCTCTGGCCGCGCAACAAGCTCTACGCGATTTGAGTCGAGCCGTTGCCGACCGAGGCCGACAAGCCCGTGAACAAGAGGAAGCACTTCGCGAAGAAATTCAAGAACGACGATTTCAAGCTGGCATGCATCGTCCAGTTCCTCCTCGAGCTTGACGCGCTTCTCCACAAGCTCGCCAAGACCATCAAGTTCATCAAGAGCATGACGACAATGGGAATCCTCCGTGACAAGAGCAACATGAGGTTGACAACCCTCCGCGTCAAGAGCACCACGAGTTGAACAATCATCTACAACATGGGCGTCATCATCCCCGACCCCAACACAATGAAGAGCAATGCTACGGCAAGCTCAAGTTCACCATGCCCAAGTTCAACGGAAGCAACGATCCCGAAGAATACCTTTCATGGGCATTGAAGGTTGACAAGATCTTCCGTTTGCACAATTATGAAGAAGAGAAGAAGATCGCGATGGCATCCCTTGAGTTATAGGACTATGTCCTCATTTGGTGGGAACAAATCATAGAGCGCCGCGAGGCAAGGGGTGAACCACCCATCACTACTTGGGCACAAATGAAGGATGTCATGAGAGCACGCTTCGTGCCTACCTACTACGACGGCGACCCCTTCAAGAAACTCCAACAACTCAAGCAAGGAACCAAGAGCGTTGAAGAATACTACAAGGAGATGGAGATTACAATGATAAGAGCCAATGTGACGAAAGATGATGAGCAAACAATGGCACGTTTCTTGAATGGACTCAATCATCCTATCAAGAAGATCACCGACTTCCAACCATACTCAAATCTCATCGAGCTAGTGCACCAAGCTACCAAAGCAGAATGCCAAGTGCAAGATGATTTCAAGTATTGCAAGTTCTCATCCAAGTCCTACGACTTCTCCAATAACCAAGCTTCAACGACTCCAACACTGACTACAATACCCTCTACTTCCAACATCGACAAGTTGACCTCCAATAAAGCTTCGCCAACTACAAGCAATCCTAATACGAGCAACTTCAAGCCGAGAGCTTCATCATCATCAACCCCTACCGATGAGACCGTCAAGACGAGTTCCTTCAAGTGTTTCATTTGCGGCGGCCGAGGCCACAAGTCCTATGAGTGCACCAACAAGCGCACCATGATCTTCAATGACGATGGCACTTATGATTCCATGAGCGAAGGAGAAATGGAAGCCCTTGAGCAAGTTGCCATGCACCGCCAAGTGAACAATGAAGAAGAACAAGTCTTTTGTGATGAAGACTCAAGTCCCGCACTTGTTGTCTCCAAAGTCTTGACTCTCCAACATCACCAAGAAGAATACCAACGATGCACCATATTCCACACCAAGGCCAACATCAATGGACGATCCGTCAAGGTCATCATCGATGGAGGGAGTTGTCACAATCTGGCAAGTGAAGAACTTTGCTCCAAGCTCCAATTTCCCAAGACGAAGCACCCACATCCATATAAAGTGCAATGGCTTAGTGACTCTGGCACTATCCAAGTCGAGCACCGAGTGCAAGTATCCTTCAAAATCGGCGCCTACGAAGACACCTTGGAGTGCGACGTCATCCCAATGACCGTTTGTCATCTTCTCCTTGGACGGCCATGGCAATTCGATAGAGGAGTCGTCCACAATGGGCGTACCAACCACTATAGCTTCAAGATGCAAGGAAAAGAGTTTGTGTTACGACCTATGTCTCCAAGTCAAGTGATTGCCGATAAGCAAGCCACCCATCATGGAGAGAATGGTGAGAGAGTGAGCCACCAAAAAGAGAGTGAGCGCCACAAGCCCAAATTGAGTGCCTCCACGATGAGAGAAAACAAGAACCTAGTTCTATTTGCCACCAAATGTGAGATGAGAAAAGTGTGTGAGAACCCATCTAGTGTCCTACACTACGTCCTCGTGTGCAAGGACAATGCACCACAAACTAACACTTCTCACACTCTTCCTCTAGTGTTGTCTTCTCTTTTGCAGGAATTTCAAGATGTTTTCCCCGATGAGCTACCTCCGGGACTACCTCCACTACGAGGCATTGAGCACCGCATCGACCTCATCCCCGAAGCACCGCTTCCAAACAAAGCTCCCTACCGCGTCAACCCTGAAGAAACCAAAGAAATTCAAAGGCAAGTAAAGCATCTCATAGACCATGGACATGTGCGTGAAAGTTTGAGCCCTTGTGCCGTACCGGTCATTCTTGTGCCAAAACGTGACGGTAGTTTTCGCATGTGCTCCGATTGTAGACCTATCAATGCTATCACCGTTCGCTATCGGTATCCCATTCCACGCCTGGATGATATGCTAGATGAGCTTAGTGGTGCCACTATATTTTCCAAAATTGATCTTAAGAGTGGTTACTATCAAATCCTCATACAAGAGGGTGATAAATGGAAAACCACATTCAAAACCAAGTTTGGTTTGTATGAGTGGTTAGTCATGCCTATGGGTCTCTCGGAAGCACCTGGCACTTTTATGCGCCTTATGCATCATGTCTTTCGCCCTTATATTGGTGAGTTTGTTGTGGTTTACTTCAATGACATTCTTGTGTTTAGCAAATCTATCAAAGAGCATGTCACCCATGTCTGCACCGTTTTGCAAACTCTTCGAAAAGAGCGCCTCTATGCTAATATAGAGAAATGCCTTTTTGGTGTTGATAAGCTCGTTTTCTTGGGTTTTGTTGTTTCTTCTAAGGGTGTTCATGTAGATGAGTCCAAGATCAATGCTATTAAGACTTGGCCGCAACCAACCAACTTGCATCAAGTGCGTAGTTTCCTTGGTCTTGCGGGTTTCTATCATTGCTTTGTGAAGGATTTTAGCACCATTGCTTCGCCTTTGCATGCTTTGAGCAAGAAGAATGCGCCGTTTATTTGGGGACCATCCCAAGACACCGCATTCAATGAGCTTAAGAATTTGCTTACTCATGCTCCTGTGCTTGCTTTAACCAACTTCGACAAGCCTTCTGAGATTCATTGCGATGCTAGCGGTAATGGCATAGGAGGTGTGTTGACGCAAGAGAAGCGCCCCGTAGCTTACTTTAGTGAGAAACTTTCCGGAGCGCAACTCAACTATCCCATCTATGACAAAGAGCTATATGCTTTAGTCTGTGTTTTACATGAATGGGAACATTACCTTCGTCCCCATGAGTTTATCATTCATACCGATCATGAGACCCTCAAGTATCTCAAGGGTCAAACTAAGTTGAACAAGCATCATGCTAAATGGAGTGAATTCATTGAGTCTTTTCCCTATGTCATCAAGTACATCAAGGGTAAAGAAAACATCGTAGTGGATGCGCTTTCCCGCATTTGCATGCTTGTCACGCTACTTGAATTAGATGTAATTGGCTTCAAGCATATCAAAGACTTATATGAGCATGATACAACTTTTGCCACTCCTTATGCCAAGTGTTTGTCGAATACATCGTGGGAATGCTATTACATCAAAGATGGCTATCTTATGAGAGCTAACAAACTTTGCATCCCCAAGTCGTCCCTTCGTTTGTTGCTTTTGCAGGAATCACATGGAGGAGGCTTAATGGGACATTTCGGACGAGACAAGACGTTCGCCATGCTCTTGAAGAGCTACTTTTGGCCAAAGATGTTTCGGGACGTCAATCGCTTCACCAACCGATGTTCAACATGCCGCAAAGCTAAGTCCAAAGCTCAATCTCATGGCCTCTATATGCCTCTTCCGATTCCATACCAACCATGGGAAGACATTATCATGGACTTTGTACTTGGTTTGCCTAGAACTCGCAATGGGAAAGATTCTATATTTGTCATTGTGGACCGTTTCTCCAAAATGGCACATTTTATTCCTTGTCACAAGATAGACGATGCTTCACATGTTGCTAATCTCTTTTGTAGGGAAATATTGCGTCTCCATGGTGTGCCAAAGACAATTTTCTCGGACCGCGACGTCAAGTTCCTTAGTTACTTTTGGAAGACCCTATGCGCCAAGCTCGGAATCAAGCTACTCTTCTCCATGGTGTACCATCCTCAAACCGACGGCCAAACGGAGGTGACAAACCACACACTCTCCACTCTACTTCGTGTACTCATCAAGAAGAACCAAGGAGTGGGAGGAGTGCCTACCTATCGCCGAGTTCGCCTACAACCGAGCAAGACACTCAACAACCGGCAAGTCGCCTTTCGAGGTCGTTTACGGATTCAACCCATTGTCACCATTGGACATTCTTCCTCTACCAATCCAAGAGCGCATCAATTTGGATGCAAGTGTGCGTGTGACACATCTCAAGAAGATGCATGAAGATACAAGAAACACCATCGAGCGCTAAGTTCAACGCCTTGCGACCAAGCTCAACGTCAACAAGCAACCTATGGTCTTCAACATTGGTGATTGAGTGTGGCTACACCTTTGCAAGGACCGCTTCCCACAAGAACGCAAATCCAAGCTTCGACCACGAGCGGATGGACCCTTCAAGGTGCTTGCACGCTACAACGACAACGCTTACAAGATTGACCTCCCGCGCGACAAGTACAACGTGAGGGACATCTTCAACGTCAAAGATCTCTCTCCCTTCCTTGGTGATGAAGCATTTGATCCAAGGACGGATCTTCCCCAAGGGAGGGGAGATGATGCGGAGCATCCCAAGGTCATCCCCATGGACCTACCATCGTCTCATCAAGTGCCTAGTGGACCCATGACTCGATCACGTGCAAGAGCTCTTGAAACCGAGGTGACATCTCTCCTCTCACAATTCCACTTCGATGCACATGAAGCATGGCTACTACCTCATATGGATACTTTGTGCATACTCAGGTACAATGGAGAAGCTAAGGAGCAAGGACAAGAAGAAGAGGAAGATGGACGAGAAGACAGAGAAGACGGAGGAGAAGAAGGGCTGCAGGAAAAGTCCCAGCCACCGGACGACCGGCCGGGACCGGATGTCCGGCGCCTGAAGCCTCAGCCGAACCCCAGCGAGCGTACGTCCGGTCCAGACTGGACAACCGGTACCCATGCACCCGAAGCAAATGAGTGGACGTCCGGCCCGGACCGGACAACCGGCACACCAGCACCCGAGCCAACATCAGCGGAAGTCCGGAGCTACCGGACGTCCGGCACCCCCATCACAGAGCGGAACCAGCGGACGACCGGAGGACACTGGACGTCCGGCAGCTCCTGAGACACCGGACGACCGGTCCCCAGCGGACGTCCAGTACCTGTCTGCGCACAGCGTTCAGGCCCGAGGCCCATGTACCCGTTCACTTCGTCCCATTTGCACTTAGACTATAAATAGACCCCCCATTCATCCTAGCTAGTGTTAGCGAATGTTTAGCTCATATTTGTGAGAGAGCTTTGCTCATCCACTTGGTTACCTTCTCCTCGGAGATTCGAGCCTCCACCGGAGAAGATCCCCCAAGCGGATTCAAGACCTCCTTGCGGAGAAGATCATCAAGACCCCCTCTCGGGCGGCCCCATCAAGACCTCCTCACGGAGAAGAACCGGTTACCGTGTATCATCCTTAGTTGTCCATGGATTCGTGTATCGTCCTATGTACTCGAGGATCTAGCCCATGTGTGACTTATTCATGTCGGTTTAGTGATTTCCTCAAGTGTTTTCCCTTCGTTCTTCCCTGTGTTCTTCGTGATTTCCCTGGGATCCGCTCCTTTCGTGAAAGATCGGGCGATTAGGGTGTCTACCCTACATCAACAGGGGTCACTAGGGGAACGGGCATCCCCCTTCTTCCGAAGGAGGTCACGTATCGGATTCCAGAGCAGTCTCGGTCTCTGGAATTGAGTCCGGCTGAGGGTCGAACTAAGTTCGGACCTCCTCACCAGCCTCCATGGGAATTGATTCCCCTTGGTGTCCGGCGATGGGATTTTCGCCTTCTGGCGCCTCCTGAGCCTCTCCCCCGCCTGGAACCGTCCTTTGGGACAGCACCTCCGCATCATCCTTGGCCTTGGGGGAGTGAGCGGCTGGCGGTGAATCGCTGGCCATCGCCTTGGAATCCAGCGAGCCTCCTGACGAGGATCGCGGGGAGTTGTTGTGGGCCGGACTACAATAAAACATAACCAATCATCTCAATACAACAAAGAGGGAAGACTTGGTTCATGAGCGGATATGGGTTTGAGCACTTACGATGCGGCCCGAGGCTTAGTGCGGGGCCGTCTCTCCGGACTACTGTCGGTGTCCCACGCGGTGTTATCCGCAAGGGAGCTCTTCCCTTTCTTGGATGTCCCCGCCTCCAGATTCGCCGAGGCCACCCTATTCCCCCCCTCATCTGGGGGAGGGTTGTTCTTATCCTCCTCTTCATCATCGCCATCTTCGGCGGCGGAGGAGCGGGTATTGTCTTCGGACATCACGTCCGAAGCACCCTGGCAGCAGGGTCCACTCTGGACCCCCTTGGCCTTTCCTGTGGCCTTCTTTTCTGGTGCCTTATAAGGCGCTGGCTCCAGGATCTTTGCTAAACAAGGGATGACTGGTTCTTCAAGCACAGGAGCCGGACACCGGATCTGCTTCGCCTTCTTCAACCAGTACTAAAAAGCAATGATAATAAAAGCTTAGATGTCACCCTTGAAACAAGCAAGTAGGGGATGTGTTGAAAATAACATACCTCGTTGGGAGGTGATTTATGTCGTGGCCACGGTCCGAATCTGTGGCCGGCGGTATCTCGTTGCCCTTGAAGAGCAACTTCCGGGCATCTTCATGATCTGTTTCAAAGAGCCTTTCCAAGGTGTGGTGCTTTTTCGGGTTGAAATCCCATAGACGGCGGCTTCGGCTTTGACAGGGGAGGATCCGACGCACAAGCATCACTTGGATTACGTCGACAAGCTTGATGTCCTTACCGATCATGCTTTGAATGCGCGTTTGTAGCGCCGTCAGCTCGTCTGACGAACACCAGTTCGGGCCCTTCTCGACCCAGGAGGTGAGTCGCACGGAGCGCCGGAGTTGAATGCGGCAGCCGCGGCCCAGGTGGCACCACGGGGTTCAGTGATGTAGAACCATTGTTTCTGCCATTCCTTGATGGACTCCACGAATGTGCCTTTTGGCCGAGAAACATTGGTGAGCTTGCTCACCATGGCGCCTCCGCACTCTGCGTGCTGTCCATCCACCACCTTGGGCTTCATGTTAAAGGTTTTGAGCCACAACCCGAAGTGGGGTTGGATGCGGAGGAAGGCCTCGCACACGACGATGAACGCCGAGATATTGAGGAAGGAGTTCGGGGATAGATCGTGGAAGTCTATCCCGTAGTAGAACATTATCCCGCGGACGAAGGGGAGGAGTGGAAACCCTAGCCCGCAGAGGAAATGGGGGAGAAACACTACCCTCTCGTCGGGCTTCAGCGTGGGAATGATTTTCCTTGGGCTGGAAGACGGTGGGCGATTTCCTTCGCCAGGTACCCGTCCGCCCGAAGCTCGGCGATGTCCTCCTCCTTGACGGAGGAAGCCATCCACTTGCCTTGACCTCCGGATCCGGACATGGTTGAGTGCTTTCTCGAGTGGGGAACTGATGAGAATTTGAGCGCTGGAGCTCAAGAGTGGAAAGGCAGGAAGAAGGGGGAATCTTATCTCCTTATAAGGGCAGTGAATATTGAACACCACCCCATTCGCCTGCTCCCAACGACTGTGTAAATGACACAGTTGGATTACCCACGCCCGTATTGATGAGAATCCCGTAATAAGGGGACACGATCTCTGCTTTGAGAAGACGTGCCAATGGCAACCGCGTCTCAAAACGTGGAGTGGCAGGCAAAAACGGTTCAAAGTTATGATTGGATGGAGGTGATGTCATGTAGTAAAGGTTGTTAGTGGATTGGACTCGTGTATTATTATATTCTCTCTACGATTGTTTGTGGTGTGTGTTACAGGTCCGGACATGATCAATTCGTCCGAAGACTATTTTGGAGTTCGGAAGGAGGAACCCGCCTTGCAATGCCGAAGACAGCACTACGCGCTGAACACCTCGTCATTAAAGCCAGGTTCAGGGGCTACTAAGGGAGTCCTGGACTAAGGGGTCCTCGGGCGTCCGACCTGTTAGCCATGGGCCGGACTGATGGGCTGTGAAGATACGAAGACCGAAGACTGCACCCGTGTTCGGATGGGACTCTCCTTGGTGTGGAAGGCAAGCTTGGCGACCAGATATGTGGATTCCTTTCTTTGTAACTGACCTTATGTAACCCTAGATCCTCCCGGTGTCTATATAAACCAGAGGACTTAGTTCGGATAGAGGAGACTCATTATCATTACCATACAAGCTAGACCTCTAGGGTTTAGCCATTACGATCTCGAGGTAGATCAACTCTTGTAACACTCATATTCATCAATATCAATCAAGCAGGACGTAGGGTATTACCTCCATAGAGAGGGCCCGAACCGAGGTAAAACATCGCGTCCCTTGTCTCCTGTTACCATCGACCTTAGATGCACAGTTCGGGACCCCCTACACGAGATCCGCCGGTTTTGACACCGACAATCACCGTTGTGGTTTTTTTGCGTAGTTAAGAATGGTTCTTGCTAGAAGTCCGTAGTAGCCAGGTAAAACTTGCAACAACAAAGTAGAGGACGTCTAACTTGTTTTTGCAGGGCATGTTGTGATGTGATATGGTCAAGACGTGATGTGATATACTTTATTGTATGAGATGATCATGTTTTGTAATATCGACAACTGTTAGGAGCCTTAAGGTTGTCTCTTAATTATTGTATGAAATGCAAGCACCATGTAATTGCTTTACTTTATCGCTATGCGTTAGCAATAGTTGGCGATATGACCCCGATGCAAAGATGGAGATCAAGGTGTCAAGTCGGTGACGATGGAGATCATGACGATGCTTTGGAGATGGAGATCAAAAGCACAAGATGATGATGGCCATATCATGTCACATATTTTGATTGCATGTGATGTTTATCCTTTATGCATCTTATTTTGCTTAGAACGGCGGTAGCATTATAAGATGATCCCTTCACTAAATTTCAAGATAAAAGTGTTCTCCTCGAGTATGCACCATTGCCAAAGTTCATCGTTTCGAAGCACCATGTGATGATCGGGTGTGATACACTCTACGTTCACACACAACGGGTGTAAGACAGTTTTGCATATGTAGAATACTTTGGTTAAACTGGACGAGCCTAGCATGTATAGACATGGTCTCGGAACACTGGAGACCAAAAGGTCGAACATGAGTCATATAGTAGATATGATCAACATAGAGATGTTCACCATTGATGAGTACCCCATCTCACGTGATGATCAGACATGGGTTAGTTGATTTGGATCATGTATCACTTAGATAAACTTGAGGGATGTTTATTTAAGTGGGAGTTCATTAGTAATTTGATTAATTGAACTTAAATTTATCATGAACTTAGTCTTATAGTTTTGCATATCTATGTTGTAGATCAATGGCCCGAGCTACCGTTCCCTTGGATTTTAATGCATTCCTAGTGAAAGCTAAGTTAAAAGATGTGCTGGGTTCTACAGTAGGGTGCGTCGACTGCAAATTAAAATTTTCCTACGCGTAGAACAACCAAGAACATGCTACGGGAGATGGATCGCAGATCGTTACCACTAGACGCACAATGCCGTGCAGCGAAAGAGTTGGGGCAGCACGTCTCCTCCTCGTCCGATCTCCCTCGAACAGCCGGTCGTCGGTTCCCTCGTATAGGTTCGCTGGAGTGGCGCAAGTGCACCACCTCTAACGGTATCCGCGCGTGCAGGAGGAACACCATGCGGCGGACTGGTAGGTCCGATCACACAGTCGGCGGTCGAGTGGAGGTGGCTATTAGCAACACATGCAAACCCTAGTGACAGCGCTGAAGCGATCAATCGCATGAGTGTGTCGCACCCCCACTTTATATAGGCGTCCGCTGTGGGCTCAACACTTGGGCCTCGCACGGACCCTAAAGCCCATAAGTCTACTCAGCCAGAATCCGAACACAGCTTGGATCACATCCGACCAGTGTCCTCGGTTCCGACCTCGTAGGTTCCTTCCCTTAAGCGCGTGACCCCTAAGGTTCAAGCCGTCTTGGTCACAGTTCAGATCACCTCCGAACTGCACAGTTGGTAGCGGCCCCTAGCAAGGGATGTCAAACACCAAGCAGACTATGAAGCTGGTTAGGCGAACCTGTACATCATACTTCTGTTCCCTTTGCCACATGATATACGTTGTCGGGCTCAAGGCGAGTCTGTCATCCTTGTGCTAGCCCGACCTCTTTCTCGTTCCAGTGATGCCAACCACAAACCAGATTATGTCATAATCCTTGTCGCATGGACATGCTTATCCTGGTCGGATTACACGAGGGGCCCAGAGTATATCTCTCCTGATCGGAGGGGCAAATCCCATCTTGCTCGACCATGTCTCGCAGCATGGGTCTGGACAAGCCCGAAACCTACATTTGTAACTACCCAGTCACGGAGTAGCGTTTAGTTGACCCAAAGCAGGCCTGTCACCATCCCGAGTACATGCGCCAGCTTAGGTCTTAGGACATAGAACGTATGTTGTACTAGAGACTTATAGATGACATATCACTGTGTCTCATAGTTAGTGTCGCGACCGGTTTTCCAATAAAAATATTTATTGAGAAACCAATCTTTTGAGTCTAGTATGAGAGAAATCCTCCTCACTGGTAGACAATTTCTTGATACAATAAGCCAGTAGCATAAAATATATTATAGGGTCGAACTGCGGTTGCTCAACCAAATTATTACAAGCACGCCAATAATTATACATAATGGCGGACATGACACAGTGGTGTGGAGACATACTACTGACTCGAGGATAGGGCGGTGGTGAAAAAACACAGCGGGGAGAGAAATACAAGACTCTAAGTCTATCATCTCATCGAGCGTCGAGGTGAGGCTCGACGGATTTATTTGGTAGCGGAAGCGGATATAAAACAGTGACCAAATCCAGGGTCGCACGAGACTGACTGGGACTCCTCTAAGTGTCGGACTCGCTATCGAACTCTTCATCCATGAAATCGCCTTCGTCAGCATCTGGCCAAATCAACAAGCCAGTGAGTACTTTGAAAGTACTCGCAAGACAGTTCGGACGTAAGATATAACAAATGCATGCATGGATGCGTCATGAATAAATTCACCAATGTACATTCAAAATTATCATAACAAGGTAAGTAAAAGGGAAACGGCGGTAGTCCGCCAGAAATCCCAACAGAACATAAATAATTTCCGATCGGGTGTCTGAAGCGACGCCTCGAAAGGTGAACAAATAAATATAAAGAAAAAGATACCACAGTCGGGCATCTTAGCGACACCACATAAAGGGCTTAAAAAGAAATACCTCAGTCGGACGTCGGGGCGACGTCACAGAAAGGGCTTGAAAAGAAATGCCACAGTCGGACGTCGGGGCGACATCACAGAAAGGGCTTGAAAAGAAATGCCACAGTCGGACGTCGGGGCGACATCACAGAAAGGGATTGAAAAGAAATGCCACAGTCGGACGTTGGAGCGACATCACAGAAAGGGATTGAAAAGAAATGCCACAGTCGGACGTTGGAGCGACATCATAGATGATTTGGAGGGGTATATGACTCTGCAGAGTTTGTACAAAATTATTCCCACAGCCAACGGATTTCCGTAGTCACGAAGGACTAGTTCCGTTTACGGTATTTCAGAAGAAAACACAGCTAACCAGTACACACCCATCATACCTCTTGATGCTAGGAATCACCCTAGACATCGTCCAAGAAAAACTTTTGAGACGGGGAGATCACAATCTCGAATAGCATGGGATCAAATTTATATACACGCGCTCTAATGGGTGCCCCCCTCTCGGTCCCAACCGGAAACACCCATGCCCCCTGACCGGATGACTGGCTTTAATCCAGGGCCATGGAACCATCATCACGGCCTCTCCTTTTGGTGTGTACCAGAAAAGCGGTTTGCAACTTACTAAACCATATTCCTTGCGGAAAACATGTGGTAGTACAGGGAAGGAAATGAAAGGAACTGGACCGATACGGTTTGACACTAAAGTCACATAGTCCGGCATGAGACTGGCATGCTACAACACTGCCATCTCACCCATCCTCATGCCAACACATGGCCATTCATACTCACATCCATCCACTTATGGATCATCGAACTCACTTACCTCATTATCGCATAAAATGACATTCATCGATATGCTTATCAACATGCCATGAAACTAACTAAATGCAAAACATGCCAAGACACTCATCATATCAAAAGTTCAAACATGCTTGCCTGGTTCAGAGTAGTCGGAGCCTAGCTCGGTGAAGTTCACGGCTCCGTCACCTCCTTCGGTATCTACGGTATAAAGAAAATATATGCGCTATCGTGAATACCAAGGAGTGCACAGAAAGTATACCAAATATTTTCCAAATAAATCTGATAAAAAACTAGACAAAATTTTAAAGAGAACAGAAAAAGAATCAACCAAAAATACCTTTCTGTTTAAAAGTTATAAAGGTTTTTGTCCAGGGACTCATTTGTAATGAAACAGAAGTTTTCTAGGGGCTAGTTTATAAAAACAGAAAGCGCTTCGGTAGCGACTACGCCAGCCCAGAGGGAAAGCGCATTCGGAAGAAGACGTTTTCAGAAAACGCTTTGCTCTGACAGGATAGAGAGGCTGACAGGCGGGACCCGCCTGTCAGGTTTAAATATTCAAACGGGGCGGCAGAGTTCGCCGGTGCCCGAGAGCCGCGGTGGTCGCTGGCGGCGATCCACGGCGAGGCAGAAAGATCGGAGGGTACCTCCGTGTTCAGGGCACCCTTCCGCGTCGGTTGGTGGTGGTGGTGTCGGTCGGCGAGCACCACGTCGACGGCGAGCTTTGCTCCGGCGGACGACGGTTCGGGTGGTTGCGGACTTCGTCGGAGAGAGCTGCAGTGATCAAATTGAGGAGGGGGTTATGCTCCTGGTAGCTAGAGAGGGTAACGAACGGGGTTTGGGCGCCGGAGACGGCCTCACCGGAGCGAATCGAGGTGGCGGCCGAGGCGGATCGGGGCGGCCGGAGTTGAGGGGGAAGACCTCCTCGGGGTCCCCCTAGTGGCCTGGCGTGGCGTTGGTGAGGTGTGGGGATGAGGCGTGCACGAGGGTGAGCTCGGGGGCCCTTTTTATAGGCAGCCCGAGGCGGTGGCCGTGAACGGGGATTTCCGGCGATGGTTACGGTGGCGCAGTGCTCGGTCGGGGGTGATTAGGGAGTCGAGCGCCGTCGTGGGAGTTTACTGGGTCCGTTTAGATGCTAACCCGACTTGGATTAGAAGCTTAGGGCAGGCTTTGGTCGGAACGGGACGGCGCGGGTCCGTTGGCGGCAGAGAGCGCGTCCAGGGCTGTCGGGCCACGGCGACGGTGCAGCGGGGGTGCGCTGGCGTGCATGAGGCCACGCGAAGAGCCAGGGAGCGCTGGGCGGCGCGGAACGGCGTTGAGCCGCCGTTCTTGCCCCCTGTCAGCCGCCACGGGAGGTCCCGACACCGCGGAAGACTCCGGCGAGGGCGGGCCATCGTGCCACCGATGCCAGGAAGAGGCCAAGTGAGCGTGTGGTGCTCCAGACAGTAGGAAGAGGCGGAGGGGAACGTGCCAAATGCACTGTGAACGCGTGAGAGGAACTGACGAATGCACACGACACTGAAACTGAACTTTTCTGAATATTTGAACAGTAACAGTGCCCGCAAGGTGTTCGACAGAATGAAAATGGCATCTAGGGATTTTTCCTTGAGCTGAAACTTGGTGGAGTGGCTTCTCATTGCTCACATAGGTTGCCTGAATTTTGGTGGAATTTTTGGAGTAGTGTAGATATGAATTTCATCAAATTTGGCAAATCTGGTCCAAACTTGCAGAGGCTGAATTTTGAAAATTTTGAAAAGAGAAGGAGTGGATCAAGATGGTTCTGGGTTGTGGGTACAAAGGACTATCCAGTAGAGTTGGTTTGAGGTCAAAACTCAAATGCAATATGGTACTTGCTTTGAAAATCATTTGGGCTCAAAATAATTTTCAGAATTGATTTGAGAGGGAAAATAATTAGAATAAAATCCAAAACTTGTTTGGATTAGTTGGGACAGAGAACTTAGGTTGATCACAAGGTGTAGGGGAGGTTTTGGAGGGGTTTTACCACATGGAAACAATGCAAAGTCAAGGGTGGTTCCAAGATATGAAAATCCCCAAATTTTCATAGAGCTTCATTTTAAAAGAAAACAATTTAAACTCAAAAATTAAATTTGAGAGAACCAACAGAGAAGAAGTTTCAAAAGATCAAACACCAAGGTTTCAAAAAAATAAAATCCCTGCCAAGGCAAAGGAAGTTTTTAAGTGGAAGGTTTTTCTAAAAAAGAAAAAAATTAAATAGCCTCTCCTCAAAAACCACAAAGTTTTTGATAAAAACCAAATAAAAATTTTAGAGTGTCACAACACCTACCCCCTTAGGAAAAATCTCGTCCCCGAGATTTCAGCTGATCCTTAAATAGGTGTGGATGCTCAGTCCGAAGAAAATCCTCGCTTTCCCAAGTTGCTTCACTGTCGGTGTGATCGCTCCACTGGACTTTGAAAAACTTGATGGTCTTCTGTCGGGTCCTCCTTTCAGACTCCTCTAATATTCTTACGGGACGTTCTCGATAAGTGAGGTCTGGCTGCACATCAATGTTTTCATGGGATACTTGTTTCTCTGGGTTGCTTACATACTTCCTTAATTGAGAGACGTGGAACACGTCGTGAATGTCGGACAAGTCTTCGGGTAAGTCTAGCTGGTAGGCTACAGTGCCTCTTCGTGCCACTATGCAGAATGGTCCAATGAATCTTGGTGCTAACTTTCCTTTAATCTTAAATCGTTGCAATCCTCTCATAGGGGATACTCTCAGGTATACGAACTCACCGGGTTCGAAGCTGACCCTACGATGTTTCTGATCATAATAACTCTTCTGTCGACTTTGAGCGGTCTTAAGTCGGTCTCTGATTAGCTTGACCTTTTCCTCGGCTTCTCTGAGCATGTCTGGTCCGAAGATGTGGCTGTCTCCGGTCTCTGACCAATTTAACGGGGTACGACATCTCCGTCCGTACAAAGCCTCAAATGGTGCCATTTGTAGGCTGGCCTGGTAGCTATTGTTATACGCGAACTCGGCGTATGGCAGGCTTTCTTCCCAACTGGTTCCATATGTGAGGACACATGCTCTCAGCATGTCTTCTAAAATTTGGTTTACGCGTTCAGTTTGTCCATCAGTCTGTGGATGGTATGCGGTACAGAAGGCTAGTTGGGTTCCCAGAGCCTGTTGTAAATGCTCCCAAAATCTTGAGACGAACTGAGTGCCTCTGTCGGATATTATAGTCTTCGGGACACCGTGCAGACAAACTATGCGGGAACGATAAATCCTGGCAAGCCTCTGAGTGGTGTAGGTTGTCTTCACTGGAATAAAGTGTGCCACTTTGGTCAACCTGTCAGTGATGACCCATATGGCATCATTCCCGTGTCGTGACCGAGGTAGTCCGACAATAAAATCCATCCCTATTTCATCCCATTTCCACTCAGGTATTTTGTTTGGTTGCAGTAGTCCGGCTGGTCTCTGATGTTCAGCTTTTATGCGTTGACATGAGTCGCAACATGCAATGAAGGCGGCTATGTCCCTCTTCATACCGTGCCACCAAAATCTTTCCTGAATATCCTTATACATTTTGGTTCCTCCTGGGTGGATCGAATATGGAGCGGTGTGTGCTTCAGCTAAATTTTGCTGTTTAAGGTCTTCTATGTTTGGCACGCATAGACTTTCTCCGTACCATAATATTCCTTCATTATCTATGACGAATTTCGAGGCCTTGCCCATATTCAACTTTGTTTTAATTCCTTCAATGCTGGGGTGACCGGGCTGAGCTTCTTTAATTTTCTCCACAAGGTTGGGTTGTATTTCCAAGTTTGATATGGTGCCTTCTGCTACCATTATCAAGTTGAGCTTGGCAAATTCTTGATGGAATTCGGGCCTCAAGCTGTGCAGATAGTATCCGTCGGAGCTGGGGTTCCGACTCAGGGCATCGGCCACTACATTTGCTTTCCCTGGATGGTAATGGATCCCAACATCATAATCCTTTACCAATTCCAACCAGCGTCGTTGCCGTAAATTTAGTTCTGGCTGCGTGAAAATATATTTGAGACTTTTGTGATCCGTATATATTTCACATCGATTCCCAAGTAAGAAATGCCTCCATTCCTTGAGTGCATGAATAACCGCTGCCATTTCTAAATCATGAGTGGGATAATTTTCCTCATGCTTGCGAAGTTGCCTTGAAGCGTAGGCGACAACCTTGCCTTCCTGCATCAACACGCATCCGAGACCTTTTCTGGACGCGTCACAATATACTTCAAAATTCTTGTGTATGTCGGGTACAATTAATACCGGTGCTGTTGTTAATTTCCGCTTTAGCTCTTGGAAACTTTTCTCGCAGGCTTCTGTCCACTCAAACTTCTTATCTTTCTTGAGCAACTATGTCATAGGCTTGGCTATGGTGGAAAATCCTTCAATAAATCTGCGGTAATATCCTGCCATTCCCAAGAAACTCCGTATGTCCGTTACGCTGGCTGGTGATTTCCAGTCAAGTACGGCCTTAACTTTCTCTGGGTCCACTGCGATACCGTCTTGAGTCAGCACGTGGCCTAGAAAACCTACTTGTCTTAGCCAAAATTCGCACTTGCTGAACTTGGCATACAATTGGTGTTTTCTTAGCTCTCCTAGCACAATCCTGAGATGTTCTGCGTGCTCTTCTGGTGTCTTGGAGTATACCAGAATATCGTCGATGAATACCACGACGAACTTGTCCATAAACTTCATAAATACTTTGTTCATGAGGTGAACAAAATATGCTGGGGCGTTAGTTAATCCAAATGGCATCACTGTGAACTCGTACAGTCCATATCTGGAGGTGAAGGCTGTTTTGGGGATATCTTCCGTTCGCACCTTCAATTGATGGTATCCTGACCTTAAGTCAATTTTTGAGAATACTTTGGCCTGAGCGAGCTGATCAAATAAATCATTTATTCTTGGCATCGGGTATTTGTTTTTGACTGTGACCATGTTAAGTGCTCGATAGTCAATACACAATCTTAGTGTTCCATCCTTCTTTTTGGCGAATAAAATTGGTGACCCCCAAGGTGAGGAGCTGGCTCGAATGTATCCTTTTTCCAGTAATTCCTTTATTTGCTTCTTCAACTCGACCAACTCGGATGGTGCCATTCTGTATGGTTTCTTGTATATGGGAGCGGTTCCTGGCGCTAGCTCAATGCGGAATTCTATTTCTCGGTCTGGTGGCATGCCTGGCAGCTCTTCAGGGAATACATCTGGAAATTCACACACTACTGGAACCTTGTTCAGCTCAGAAACGTCCACCTTATTTAGTCTCGGTTGCCGGGGTCTTTTTCCTTCCTTGGCTGATACTCTTATTGTCTTCCCTTGGTGGTGTGTGAGAATCACGGTCCTGTTGAAACAGTCGATGAAACCTTTATTGGTGGTTAGCCAATCCATCCCTAGGATGACATCCAGTCCTTTGTTTTCCAATACAATAAGATTTGCGTGAAACTCCAATCCTTCGAACTCAATGACCACATTCTGACAGTAATTCTGAGAAACTTGCTGAATCCCAGGGGACTTGATGATCATGGATTTCTCCAAAGGAAGTATCGAAAACTTATTTTGCAAAGCAAAACTTTTCGAAATGAAAGAGTGAGAAGCTCCAGAATCAAACAAAACCATTGCAGGTATTGTGTTGACAGGAAACGTACCGAGTACGATATCCGGAGCATTTTGTGCCTCCTCTTTGGTTACGTGGTTCAGATGACCCTTCCTGTGGTTATTGTTGGGATTGAAATTGTTTCGCTTGGGTGCTGAATTATTGCCGCCGTTGTTCGGCTTTGGGGTTGAACTCCTTGGCTTGGGGCACTGTTTGGCATAGTGCCCTTCTTCTCCACAAGCGTAACAAGTAACGCCGGGGCGATAGGTGAATTCCTTGTCCCTTGCGTGAAAATTCTTGATTGGGCGTGAGACATTGGATGAGAATTTGTGTGTCCCACCCTTTTGAAAATCTGTCTTGCTTCGGTGATTGCGAGCGTGATTAGTCTGGTCCCTTTTTCGCTTGCAGATATCTTCCAGACCGCGTCTCTCATTTTCCAGAGTAATGGCTTTGTCCACCAGTGTTTTAAAATCAGGAAAAGTGTGCACGACCAGTTGGCATTTAAGCGCGGGCGCCAGACCGTCAAGGAATTTCTCCATCTTCTTGATTTCAGTCATACGTTCCTCATTGGCGTAGCGGGATAATAGGGTAAATTGACTGTTGTAATCTGACACTGTCATGTTCCTTTGTTTGAGGTCATGGAATTCTCTCTTCTTGATTTTCATAATACTCTTAGGAATATGTGCACCACGGAAACCTTCCTTGAAATCATCCCAGGTTATGTTATTTTCGTTGGGATGCATGTGCAGAAAATTCTCCCACCACGATGCGGCTGCTCCTGTGAGATAGTGTGGAGCATATAGTACTTTCTCGAGATCTGAACATTTTGCAATAATTAATTTCCTCTCCATATCTCGAAGCCAGTCCTCGGCTTCAAGAGGCTTGTCAGTGTGAGAAAATGTTTGAGGACGTGTCTTCTGTAGTTCAGATAACTTGGAATGCTGTTGATACTGTCCATGGTGATTTCCCATGTTGATGATTTGGTTCATCATCTCCCGATGTTGTTGCTGACTCTGCTCATAAAGGCGGCACATTTGTGAAAGTGCCGATTCACTGCCCTGTTGGCTTGACTGTCCCTGAGTGAACTCGTTGTTGGGTTGTGTATCATAATTTTCCTCTGGTGGAGTTGGCATGGAGCTTGTCCAAGGATGAGACATTTTTCACTCTGGGGATATATTTTTTTGTAAAACTCATAAGAAAAGCGGAAAGAGTCGCAAAACAAAACCATAAAGGCATAAAGCTGGCAGATAGAATTAAATAACTCGGCTTACTTAAGAAAAACAAATCGACTTGCGCACGGAGAAGGACTGCTCATTACATATCTTACACGCGGTTGGTAATTATACAATACATCACTCAGGATATGCGTACATAATCCTGACATGTTATTTAGGCTAGTGCACTTCTCCAGATCCTACATGATGCGCAAACAGGCTACTTCTCACAACCTATGTACATATCTTACAAAGCGGTACAATACATGGCAGCTAAGCGTACTCAGGCAGAGATGTTGACGACCTCCTTTGCCCTGCCGAGGGCGAGGCGTAGCGAGGTTGGGGACTCGACTTCCTCCTCGCTAATGGGCTCCATACGTGTAGTGTTGCGCAGAGTGGACGGAGCGGTTGCCAGGGGCGGAGCAACACGTACAGGAGTGGGCGCGAAGGGTGGTGCAGTGCACGCTGAAGTGGGTGCAATGACTTGGTTGAATTCTTCGGTAGAAGGCAGGCGACGAGTAGGCGTATAAGATGCAGAGGACGAGACCAAAGTCAGTGGCGGAGCAATGGGTAGGAGCTCCCTCCTGTTGGAGGCACAGCCATGGACTGAGTCCATGCGGGTAGCTACGAAGTCGTCCACCAGGTTGTCGAAGGCTGCCTCCAGGGCCCGGAGATACTCAATGAGCATCTCAAAAGCCTCGTCTCGTTCTCCTCTGGGGCAGGAGTATGCGTAGTGACAGGTGTAAGGCACATGGCACGGAAGATAACGGTAACGACGAGTCTTCATCACGGGAAGGACATCCCTGAGACGAGCTATCGCCTCGCGGGCTGCCATCTGCATAGCATGCCTCTCCGTAGGCATTGCTCTTCCCACGAACCGGAAGCGGCGTAACTCACCACGCCCTCCCTTGAACTGCACCGCGGCCTGGTGCATGGTCAGACTGTCGTTGACTCGGTGCTGGCAGAGTGTGAAGACTGGGCGTACGGATGGCCCCATCGCGACCTGAACGATGAAAGAAAGAAGCTTGACGAACCCATCGGGCACGTTGGCGAAGGTCTGAGACTCGCAGCTGTTGTGGCCATCTACAAAAGTAGGCAAAAATTCTGCAGGGTCAGATCATAAATTTATGCTGACTGACAGAAAATGACTACAATTGCAAAAATATAAATTAGCTCTATCATGCTAATAACTAATTAGCGATCACACCTAGTGGCTTCCTACAGTCAGCCTGGCTCTGGTACCAAGCTTGTCGCGACCGGTTTTCCAATAAAAATATTTATTGAGAAACCAATCTTTTGAGTCCAGTATGAGAGAAATCCTCCTCACTGGTAGACAATTTCTTGATACAATAAGCCAGTAGCATAAAATATATTACAGGGTCGAACTGCGGTTGCTCAACCAAATTATTACAAGCACGCCAATAATTATACATAATGGCGGACATGACACAGTGGTGTGGAGACATACTACTGACTCGAGGATAGGGCGGTGGTGGAAAAGCACAGCGGGGAGAGAAATACAAGACTCTAAGTCTATCATCTCATCGAGCGTCGAGGTGAGGCTCGATGAATTTATTTGGTAGCGGAAGCGGATATAAAACAGTGACCAAATCCAGGGTCGCACGAGACTGACTGGGACTCCTCTAAGTGTCGGACTCGCTATCGAACTCTTCATCCATGAAATCGCCTTCGTCAGCATCTGGCCAAATCAACAAGCCAGTGAGTACTTTGAAAGTACTCGCAAGACAATTCGGACGTAAGATATAACAAATGCATGCATGGATGCGTCATGAATAAATTCACCAATGTACATTCAAAATTATCATAACAAGGTAAGTAAAAGGGAAACGGCGGTAGTCCGCCAGAAATCCCAACAGAACATAAATAATTTCCGATCGGGTGTCTGAAGCGACGCCTCGAAAGGTGAACAAATAAATATAAAGAAAAAGATACCACAGTCGGGCGTCTTAGCGACACCACATAAAAAGCTTAAAAAGAAATACCTCAGTCGGACGTCGGGGTGACGTCACCGAAAGGGCTTGAAAAGAAATGCCACAGTCGGACGTCGGGGCAACATCACAGAAAGGGCTTGAAAAGAAATGCCACAGTCGGAC
>NC_057800.1:319834932-319955933 GCF_018294505.1 Triticum aestivum
GCATCACCTCCACTTGGGCCCATGAGCCTTGTACGACCAAGGGTTAGTTTTAGGATGCCATGGGACGTCCTTCCACCTCCTTGGCCGCCACCCCTTGCTCCTATATAAGTAGATCCATATAGTAGCTTTTTGCTGGGGATTTGTTTAGTTAAAACTTAGCCAATGCAACTTTGTGTACTTCGTTTGTGTCCAACGACCAAACCAAGACCAGTTTCGGATGCCCACCTATATCAATACTTCATCTATATTTGCAATATTCATATTGCATTATCATATTCTTGCTTGTTCTTAGATTGCATGCAGGAATAGACCTTCGTGGTCAGGCTGATCGTGCTTCCAGCATCATTAGTAATCTCGGGATATTGGTTTAGTGATTGCTAAGGCGCAACGTCTTGCACGTTTGTAGTCGGATCGTCAAAGTTGACTCCACCAAATCGATACTTATCTTCTCATTGAAAGATCGGCACCCTTGGCTCTATCAACACTTGTAATGAATAAGTGACAATTCATCATACTATTGAAGTATAAAGCAAAAACTCTATTAGAAACAAACTAACTATGTTCTCAGTCAACTTTGCAACTACAATTCATAATATTTTCAGGAAGGGTCACGTATCGGAGCCTTTAGGCAAGTCCACATACTCAACCATCATATAGTCTTCTATGATTGCTAACACCCACCGTGTACACATGAGCAAAACATTTCAACCGGACAGATAGAAAGATAGGGGCATATAGTTTCGCCTCCTAACGTATTCACCTCAAGGGTGATGTCAACAATAATAATTCATGCTACCTATATTCAACTAGACATATGTGCCTAGATCTTTCCTCACCACATGATGCTTGCCAAAGGAGAAAAAATAAAAAGGAATAGAAGGAAACTTTAACTCTTTGCATAAAAGTAAATACATAAAAGTAAAAGACAGGCCCTTCGCAGAGGGAAGCAGAGGTTGCCATGCGCTTATTTGTTTGTATGCTCAACCCCTTACTGCAAAAGAACATCATGTTGCATTTCCCCTTGTGATAGCGACCTTTATTATGCAGTCTGTCGCTTTTATTCTTCACCATCACAAGTTCGGCAACACTCAATTTTCTCTTAACTAAATGATCTCGTACTTTTAGAAGCAATTTTTATTGCCTTTTTGCACCGATGACAACTTACTTGAGGGATCTTGCTCAATCCCTAGGTAGGTATGGTGGACACTTGAAAATAAGATTTGGGTTAAAGGGTTTTTGGATGCACAAGTACTATCTCTACTTAGTGCGGAATTTTTGGCTAGAAAAGATAGGGGGCAAGCACCACATGTGATACATCGTATAATTTTTGATTGTTCCATGCTATTATATTATCTATTTTGGATGTTTTATATGCTATTGTATATGATTTTTGGGACTAATCTATTAACCTAGAGCCTAGTGCCACTTTCTGTTTTTTCCTTGTTTCTGAGTTTTACAGAAAAGGAATACAAAACAGAGTCCAATTGACGTGCCAATTTTTGATGATTTTTATGCACTAAAAGAAGCCCCCGAAGTAAAAGAGTTGGGCCAGAAGAGTCCCGAGCCATCCACGAGGGTGGATGAAAGTGCGTTATATCGACTAGAGGGGGGTGAATAGGCGATTTTTATGAAAGTCTCCAATACATGGGAGTTTTGAAGACAAACGATAGAAATGAACCTATAACCATGCAGCGGAAGGTAGACTACCCTAGACAAGCCATAGTCAAGTATTCAATGAAGTGAAAGCACAAAGACTAACAGCAGCTAGGCAGTACGGATCAGGATGGAAGATAATATGAAACCAATCTGAACAAACAGCCACACAGTGAAGACAAATGGACAATGCAAATATGCAATGACTTCACAAGGACCAACTGTAAATAAAGAGATGGGAAGGATAGAACCAGTGAGCTTGGTGAAGACAAAGATTTGGTAGACCAGTTCCAACTGCTGTGACAGTTGTACGTCTAGTTAGGGCGGCTAGGTATTTAAACCTGAGGACACACAGTCCCAGACACCCAGTCCTGAACACGCAGCTCAGGACACTCAGTCCTCACCGTATTCCCCTTGAGCTAAGGTCACACCGACCTCGCCCAATCACTCTGGTAAGTCTTCAAGGTAGACTTCCAAACCTTCATAGATTTCGTTCACCGGCGATCCACAATGACTCTTGGATGCTCAGAACGCGACGCCTAACCGGCTGGAGGATTCATAGTCCTCAAGTGTAATAAGTCTTCAGATCACACAGACAGGAAGACTTAAGTGATGCCTAACACTCTTTGGCTCTGGGTGTTTAGGGCTTTATCCTCGCAAGGAATTCTCTCTCAAAGGCTTCGAGATGGGTTGCTCTCAAATGACAAAAGTCGTACTCTGAGCAGCCAACCGTTTATGGTTGTAGGGGGTGGGCTATTTATAGCCACTGGGCAACCCGACTTGGTTTGTCTGAAATGACCCTTGGTCACTAAGGAACTGACACGTGTTCGAACGGTCAGATTTCAAACACACATGACAACTTTACTTGGACTACAAGAAAAGCTGACTTATCCAACTCTGTACAAGATTTGCTCTCATAGTCTTCACTTGAAGACATAGCATTTTGGTTAAGCATCACTTCAGTCATTCTGACTGGTTCTCTTGGATCCCACTTAACAGTACGGTGGTTCCCATGACACCACAAAGAAAAACACAGAATGACGAAACTGCTAAGTCTTCGCGCTCCATAGTCTTCACGCGATGTCTTCTCTTATCATAGTCTTCAATGTGAATGTCTTCACATACCACCTCTAACTTCAATGTCTTCATACATTTTTAGGGGTCATCTCTGATAGGAAAACCGAATCAATGAGGGACTTCTACCTGTGTTATCCTGCAATTCTCACAAACACATTAGTCCCTCAACTAGGTTTGTCGTCAATACTCCAAAACCAACTAGGGGTAGCACTGGATGCACTTAAAATCTCCCCCTTTTTGGTGATTGATGAAAAACTAGTTGAAGTTTTCAACGGGGAATAAAATATGTGAAATTGTAAAGGATTGGTTATTGTCTTCATAAGTGGCAAAGGCTCCCCCTGAAGATGTGCATATAAGTAATTTGCTTTTGGTATGCAAATGCACATGGCAGGTTGTACTTGTGGAGATCCTCTTCAACTTATGATGACAATTTATCATGCATGAAAAGTATGTGAAGATAATGACATGCATAATGAAAAATGGACGTCTGCAAAATGATCTAAGTGCGGAATTTAGCGTTGCACATGCGGAATTTATCATCGCATCACAGAATAGCAAATAAGTAGCAGACGACCATCGAGTTTGAGTGTTACAACTCAAAGAACCAAATGTATCAAGACGCGAGAGTTGTAAACACTAGGCAAAATATAAAACTACCGCCCATATGAACTCGCTTAAAGACTATCAAACTCATATGCTTCTCCCCCTTTTGTCAGTAAGGACCAAAAAGGTTTGAAGACATAGAGCACCTACTCGTCCCCATGAGGAGTTGGTGAAGCAGCAGGGTCTTCGGTGTTGGTTGGCGGTGCAGACGAACTCGGTGCAGTGTTGATTCGCGCCGAAGGTGGTGAAGTAGCATCGTCTTCATCATCGATGACACATGCATTCACTGTTGCAGCAGAGGAGGAGAACTCAGAGTCTTCAAGAGACGGAGTACGCCGCAGCACAGTCCTTCTTGGAGGTGTTGAGTCAAACTTGAAGCGTTCAGAGAAGCCATCCTCTTGAAGATCATCTTCATAACACATAAGCGTCAGCCCTTTCCATGTACGCCGACAAGTTTCATGGGCAACAAAGGCATTCTTGGTGGCAAGGTTGCAAATCCTGTTTACGTCCACCAAGAGGCTTTGCATTTGGCGCTTCAGCCAGTCATGATGCTTATCCTGTTTCTGATGAAGGGCAACTAGAAGTTCTCGGTCGTTGAGAACACGAGATCGCTTCTTGGGCCGTTGGGCAATGGTGCTTTTAGTTGCTTCAGTGAGGGCACGATGAGGTGCACGGGTAGTACCAGCCAGAGGATAAACACGAGCGACTGCTAGATCTCCGTCAATGTGTTGTGAGAAACTTTGCTTATCAGCATTCTGAAGACTAAGGGGCTCCTTAGCAGGCTCTAGATAGATGGATTCAACTGACATATCGACGTCAGGCATAAAGATCCGATGACTGCGAGCAGAGCGCTGATAGGTGACAGCTGCGTGTAGTTTGATCAGCCGCATAATCCATGGAGCGTAAAACTTCAAGCCAAAGAGATCAGATCCTGATGCAGCAAGTTGGCGAATGAAGAAGTATTGTGCATTGAAGCATTTGCCGTGAAGAATATGGAAGACCAAAGTCTTCATTGCACCTTCCAGCTTTGCATGTGGAGAATGTCCTTTGATGGGCCAGAGAGTTCGCCTTATAATGTGATAGATAGTGCGTGGCAGATACTCAAGGTCTTCAACAAGGAACTCCTTAGGATATGCAGCATCTGGAGGCAAAGGCTTCATCATGCTAAGCATCTGACTCATGTTTGGTTCAGGCTTGTGAAAAATGCCTCTCCATAGCTGCACTGTGAAGCTGACAACTAGGTTCATAAAGATCTCCTGGAGTGGGAAGACCAGTGAGCTCAATGATATCAAAGGCTTTGGCTTCATGATGAACATTGCCTGTCATCCACTCAAGGACCCAAGTCTTCGGATCTCTGTTATAGCCACGAATATGAAGAGTGGCATAGAATTGGAGCAGCAATTCTTCGTTCCAGTGCTCCTTGTCAGTGACGAACGACAACAATCCAGACTCTTTGAAGCAATCCAGAGCTTCTTCCAAACAAGGCAGACCAGTTATGGCTTCAGTGTCAAGACGCATATGTGGGAAAATGCGACCTTGATTGTACAGAATGCATGAGTAATAACTGCGCTGCTGATAGCTCCAGAACCGATCAGAAGATATTCTTGCCTTGGTGTAGGGGTTCTTGGTGCTATCAAAGAAGGTGTTGTGTGCCTTGAAGCCATTGATATTAAAAGATCCGGGTGCAGATGCAGTACCAGGAAACCTGGGCAACCTTGGCATTGGCTTCTGAACCTGAGGCCTGTGCTCAACGTGATAGTCAAACTGAGGACCAGCAGCAGGCGAAGGAGTCAGAAAAGGCCATTTGACAGTGATAGTTGGCCATAGTTGAATGCTTGCTCGATAGTGTGTGGCCTTGGTGGCGGAACAGGAGCAGTGGCATCAACAGAGGCGTTAGGCTGCACATCTGTTGCAGGTGCATCATTGGCTTCATTGGCCTCTGGCACAGTGTTAGGTGCAGGCTCCACAGTGTCTTCAGCCATGACCACGTCATTGGCTTCAGTGGTGTTAGTGGTGGCAGCCTCAGGATTCTCAACCTCCACTTCAGAAGCTGGAGGGTTGGTCACGTTCTCCTCGAGAACAACATCTTGGTGAGACGAGGGTGTAGCAACTCTTGGGGCTTCTTCTTCATCGGCTGATGCAGCCGGAACATCTTCAGCCATTTTGGCTTCGGATTCAGAGACAGTCACAGTAGGAGTGGCATCTGGAAACACTTAACGTGCAACAGATTGGTGGTGCACTTCTCCTTCTGGAACGCTCGAAAGAGGGACTTGAGGCCTTGGTCCTTTGCGAAGCCTGCGTAGCGCTGGCGACGCCTGTGGAGATGGAGTTGGCTAGGCCTCAAAGTCGTCTTCTTCATCTTGCACAGGTGGTGTGACTTGTTGTTGTTGGGGAGTACTCGGGGTGTCTTGTTGTTGTGGGTGATCAGCTGAAAGATCGTGGATGTCGCCTAGAGGGGGAGGGTGAATAGGCGCTTTAAAATAATTACGGTTTAGGCTTGAACAAATGCGGAATAAACCTAACGGTTAATTTGTCAAGCACAAAACCTAAAACAACTAGGCTCACCTATGTGCACCAACAACTTATGCTAAGCAAGATAAACTACTTAGGTGATAGCAAGATATATGACAAGAAACAATATGGCTATCACAAAGTAAAGTGCATAAGTAAAGGGCTCGGGTAAGAGATAACCGAGGCACGCGGAGACGATGATGTATCCCGAAGTTCACACCCTTGCGGATGCTAATCTCCGTTTGGAGCGGTGTGGAGGCACAATGCTCCCCAAGAAGCCACTAGGGCCACCGTAATCTCCTCACGCCCTCGCACAATGCAAGATGTCGTGATTCCACTAAGGGACCCTTGAGGGCGATCACCGAACCCGTACAAATGGCAACCCTTGGGGGCGGTCACCGAACCCGTACACTTTGGCAACCCTTGGGGCGGTCACCGAAACCCGTCAAATTGCTCGGGGCGATCTCCACAACCTAATTGGAGACCCCGACGCTTGCCCGAAGCTTTACACCACAATGATTGAGCTCCGAACACCAACAACCGTCTAGGGCGCCCAAGCACCCAAGAGGAACAAGCTCAAGGGTACCAAGCACCCAAGAGTAATAAGCTTCTCAACTTGTAACTTCCACGTATCACCGTGGAGAACTCAAACCGATGCACCAAATGCAATGGCAAGGGCACACAGAGTGCCCAAGTCCTTCTCTCTTAAATCCCACCGAAGCAACTAATGCTAGGGAGGAAAATGAGAGGAAGAACAAGAAGGAGAACACCAAGAACTCCAAGATCTAGATACAAGGGGTTCCCCTCACATAGAGGAGAAAGTGATTGGTGGAAATGTGGATCTAGATCTCCTCTCTCTTTTCCCTCAAAAACTAGCAAGAAACCATGGAGGGATTGAGAGTTAGAAAGCTCGAAGAAGGTCAACAATGGGGGCAGAACACGAGCTCAAAAGGATAAGGTTCAATGGGGAAGAAGACCCCCTTTTATAGGTGGGGAAAAATCCAACCGTTACCCACCAACCAGCCCGCGGCCAGCGGTACTACCGCGCCTGGCCAGCGGTACTACCGCAAGGCCGCGCGGTACTACTGCTTGCATCCAAGCGGTACTACCGCACGGCTATGCGGTACTACCGTACCAACCCACGGTACTACCGCAACCCCAGCACAGAACCGATAAACAGACGCACAGGAGCTGGGGGCGGAACTTCCGCACGCGCGGTACTCCCATGCGGTACTACCGCGAGGCAAAAGTCCCAGCCAGGGGAAAAGGGAAACTTCCGTGCCTACTTCCGCAAAGAAACGGAAGTAGCAAAAACCCGACACAGTAGTACTGCCGAGGGGCGGTACTACTGCTTGACCGCATAGCGCGGTACTACCGCACGGCGAAAGCGGTACTACCGCGGTAGGTGTGGATGTAAAAAATTACATCCGCTCCTACTACCACAAAGGGGCGGCACTAGCCTGGTGGGCAGCGGTAGTGTGGCTCCAGGGGAGCGGTACTACCGTGGGCACCTGCAGTACTACCGTGCCACTACACGGTACTACCGCTGATGCCTACGGTACTACCGCTTTCCTGGGAGCAGTACTACCGCAACCAACAACGGCAGCCACACAAGGGAGGCAAGAAAATGAAGGAAGCTCCAAGGAAGAAGGAGGGGAAAAGAAGGAGACATGTACGTGATGAATCCACCCAAACCTTTCCAACGTGGACCCTGACAAAACCACACTCAAGAGAACAAGAACTGCCATAACTTCTGCATATGAACTCCGAATTGAGCAAACTCAAGCTTGTTGGAAACAAGACGACTAGTAGCATCAAAAAAGCGATTGGTTATAGTAATAAGAGGCAGGGGAGGTATGCCAACAAATAGAGGAGTGAAACCTCCAACCGAGAAGAACTGGCAAAACCTCCAACAACGAAAACATCATAGAGTATGCAAGCGAACTCCGTTTTCGATGAACTCAAGCTTGTCATCAAGATGACCAAAAGCTCTAAGACTCTCAAAGAGAAACAAACAAGAACCAAGAAAGATGATGCAAGGATGCAATGGTTTGAGCTCTCAGTGAACGATATGATCAAGCTACTCATCAAGAGCCCCCCTTGATAGTACAGCAATCGATCCTATAACCCAGTCTCCCAACTACCATCATGAGACCGGTAAAATAGAAAACCTATCAAGGGCAAACCTTTGCCTTGCACATGGTCCACTTGAGCTAGATGAAGACGATCTTGACTCCCTCAAGTTGGACCACCTTTCTTGATTGGGTTGACTTGATGAAGACTACTTGATTGCTCCCCCATACTCCACTATGGGTGAGCCACTCTTTTGCACATCTTCACAAGTCCATTGTCACCACAAAGGACGGCAAGCTTCAAGCATTTGATCTCTTCGTGATGCTCCACTTGAACTTGCACACCGCAACCTAACCCCACAAAGAATCCTCACGAAGACCATGGGTTAGTACACGAAGCGTAATTGATAATGCTTACCATACCATGGGATCACTTGATCCCTCTCGGTACATCTTCTACGCTTTGTGGGTCGGTCAACTTGATTCACTCTTTGACTTAGTCTTGATCAACCTCTCACAAGAACAATCTTTAGGTAATTCCTTGAATAGCACCTTGGTCGACACAAACTCTCCTTGAAACCAACACATGTACTCCAAGAAAAGCCTATGGACAAAAACCTTCAAATATAACTCAAGGCAACCATTAGTCCATAGAGATTGTCATCAATTACCAAAACCAAACATGGGGGCACCACATGTTCTTTCATCAGCCCATGATGCATCCTGAGCAGTTGGCGTTAGAGGACGACCAATGCTGATGAGTTCGCTGTGCGTGAGCACAAGCGATGATACCAGTTGGTGCTCGATCTGAGGAAGGACTTCATCATCTTCAACATTGTCATGGTGACCAATGTCTTCAGCAGCGGTGGGGTCAACTGCTGGAATGTCTTCAGCTTCAGGAGCCTCTGTGGAAGCAGGCTCATGAACTACTATCCATCGTTCTTGATGCGAGAAATCAGGGCGAGCAATAGAGATGGGTTCTACAACAAGGGGCTCTGTGGGAGCATCCCGATCTTTCTTAGTTCTGCGCTTCTTCTTGGAGGGAGCGACATCAGAAGCATCAGGATTTTCCCTCTTTCTAGCTTCAGCCTCGGCAGTCCTCGTCTTCTTCAGTTCTGAAGCGGTTGACCGGACCCTTGGCTTCGAGCCAGTCATGCTGCTTGGAAAGACTATGCGTGGCTCTTCCCGCCTTGAAGGTGCAGATTGGTCTGTTGATGGCTTCTTCTTCTTTGCAGCCATTCTTGGGTCGATGCCAGGACGACCAAGAGCCTTGCGCTTCTTAGCCTCATTGTAGGCTTGCACACACTTGTCAGCCAGGCTCTTCATGCGCTCACGAGAACCTTTAGCTTCTTCACGTTTCTTGAGAAAGGCTTCCTTGAGCTCGTGCAGCATAATCTTGAAGTTTTTCACATCTTGCACGCTGAGCTTGGCCATGTGCTTCTTGAACTGAGCTTTCTCATAGTCGATCTTTTGATTCAGTTCAACGATGCGCTGAGCTAGAGCTAGCTTAGAAGCAATGGTGCCAGTGAAGGCGACACTGGGGCCAATTGGAAGTTGCGGATCTTCAAAGCTGAGGTTGGGCGTGTCAAACCACTCATCAATGAAGTTATGGATGATTGCCACATCAAAGAGAGGCAAATCATTGAAGATCTCTGCTTCTTCCTTGCTCTTGATCAGTTGCTCAAGAGCGTCATCTACAAGATCTTCATCGCTGGACAGATCAATGGCGTCATTGCGCAGAATAGCAGCAGCAGTCAGTTCTTGGCTGGTGGGCTGCAAGGGCATCTTTACTCTCGAGGGCTTGGAGATGCGTGACAAATCTTCAGACTGCACACTGTGTTCAGGAGGTGCAGTGGCTAGAGGCTTCACCTGTAAGACCTTTGGTGCAGGAGCAGGCTTTGAAGCTTTAGGCTTCTTCAGTTTCTTTGGCTTCGGCGGTGCAGGCGCTTCATCAGATTCAGCATCATCTGCAGGTTGATCCACGACTGCCCCTTGAACCATAATATGAGTGATGAGACCTTCTAGGTTGTAGAAGGGCCCAACCAGATTGGGTTCAGCTTCTCGTGTGCCATCAACACGTGGTGCAGAGGGGCCTGGGTTGAAGTCTAATCCCAATGACTTCTTGTTTTCCTTGGCAGAGTTCTGTGCAAACTGATAGTTGCGCTTGAAGAGATTGTCTTCGCGACACCATAACAAAGAGGATGGGTCGGCATTAGCAGGCTGAGGTCCACGAAGCATGCAGGGGTAAAAGCCTTGAGCAATAGCTTCGGACTATGATTTGGGCTGAAGACCTTTGTATATGATATCTCCCCATGGGCCCTTGATGGCATTCTTCTCAGCATATTCGTCAGTGACGAATCTGTACTTGAACCATTCCTCTGCCCAATGTCTTCGAATCCATTGGATTCGGTTCTTGCGTTCTCCATAGGTTTCTTCTGGATCTGACTTGTATAGCTCATAGAGATCCGGTGGCAGGTCCTTAGCAGTGTTTCCACGGCGCTGTCTGCCTCCCTTCCTTGTAGATTTCTCTGTAGCCATGAACTTCAAACTGAATGGCTTCAACACGTTCAAAGGTTTCAAAGGCTTCCGCCTGCGGGTCAAACAGGAACTGGCTTCGGGAGAATTTATATGATGCTGTAAGAATTCTGCAAATGAATGCAGACTATGAGAACCAAGGGATTCTCCCACAGACATGTACCTGTGACAGCATTAAGGTGCGAGGGAAGGGGAAGAGGTCATATGCATTCTCAGAAGATTTTGAAGATAAATCAGTTTAGAAGACATTGACCTCATAGTGCGAAGATATTCACTCATAGATAGAGAGTTGGTTCCAGATTTGTATGAATCCACGAATAAGTACAAGTGAGGAATCTAACTACTTTGTGAAGCATAAGTGAACATACTAGGCATATTATGAGATGCAGTATGAAATAGATCCAACTTGTGTGAAGAGAAACTGCTTGTGGTAGAAAATGATGAATCTATAGGATCAAAGGGGCCGTAAAAAGGAAGTTTTATTTACCACACGAAGAACTGCTAGACGGAGTGGGAGAGGAGGTCGAGCAGTTCGATCGTTCATGCCCTAACTTGGCGACGGAGGACACCTATGGCGACGGCGGAGAAGACGATGTCCGCGGCCAGCGTGAAGACGGCGTCGGTGAGGTTGCGGCAGCTAAGAGCTTCGTCGCCGGTGTCGTCGAGGGCTAGCAGTGGCACTAGGGTTTGTGCGAGAGTGGAAGAAAGGATAATGACTGTGGTGAGGCGTGTATTTATAGGGACAGGGACGGCACAGTGTTATTACACAGGTGCCCCTGGCGATTCACATCTAAAGGGCACGTGGCTATCATGCAACATATCAGAGGTTGTTCCACGTTCCCACGCACGCCTGGATTGTCGGGTGGTCGTTCCCACTTCTCCGGGTTTCAGGTGAAAGGATTTAGCATTGAAAACAGACTTAATGTTTGTCTCTGTATCTTCTGCTGACAAGGATGCAGAGAAGATATTCGACAGTTTCAATAGAATGCATATGATTTGGAGAGATAGAGTTTGAGATAGAAAGCATAGAGAGGTTAGGGTCCGATCACATTCACTTAGTTCAAAAGATTCAACAAGAAGACATAGCTATAAGTGAATGCTGTAGAGGACAGAACACTGGTATATATATATGAGAAAGACAATCAAATCAACATAGTGAAGATAATCATGAAGATAAGTTGAGATTGAAGCCAAACCAAATGTGAAGACATACCAAACGTAACACCATGAGTGAAACACTTCAAACAGAAAATTTTGGTGGTGGTGTTACCCACCGTATAGGAAGTATTAGACCCAGACACGGCGCACAATTATCATGGCGCTCCGAAGTCAAATTCCACATTAATGTATTCACACTTAGAATGTAAGTCTTCATTGATCGAAGATATACTTTACTTCGTGTGTTGTACATCTAAGTCATCAATATGCATAAGTGTTAGGATGTGTGCCTGATCACAGGACATTTGAGGATTCCAAGATATTTAGCTCACACCGTAACTTGCAAAACCTCTTCTCATCCAAGGGCTTGGTGAATATATCTGCCAATTGCTCTTTAGTGTTGACGTGTATGATATCAATATCTTCCTTCACAACATGATCTTTGAGAAAGTGATGACGAATTTCAATGTGCTTTGTCTTCGAGTGCTGAACTGGGTTGTTGGCAATCTTGATGGCGCTTCCGTTGTCGCAATAGAGTGGCACTTGCTTCAGATGAATGCCATAGTCTTTGAGTGTTTGCTTCATCCATAGAAGCTGAGCGCAGCAAGATCCAGCAGCAATGTATTCAGATTCAGCAGTGGAGAGAGATACACAGTTCTGCTTCTTTGAAGACCAACATACAAGTGATCGTCCAAGAAAATGACATGTGCCTGATGTAGACTTGCGATCCACCTTGTCACGAGCATAATCAGCATCCGAGAATCCAACCAGATCAAACTCTGAGCCCTTTGGATACCATAATCCTAATGTTGGGGTGTAAGCCAAATATTGAAGAATTCGCTTCACAGCTAAGTGATGCGATTCCTTTGGTGCCCTTGGAATCGAGCACACATGCAAACACTAAGCATAATATCTGGCCTAGATACACATAGATAAAGTAAAGAACCAATCATGGAGCGGTATACCTTTTGATCGAACTCTTTACCATTGTCGTCGGGACCCAGATGATGTTTGGCTGGCATTGGCGTCGTGAAGCCTTTGCAGTCTTGCATCCCAAATTTCTTCAGGCAATCTTTGAGGTACTTCTCTTAAGATATGAAGATGCCGTTGCGTTGCTAACGTATTTGAAGACCAAGGAAGAACTTCAGCTCACCCATCATGGACATCTGATATTGCTCTTGCATCATATATCCAAACTCTTCACTATATTTCTGATTGGTGGAGCCGAAGATAATGTCATCCACATATATTTGGCACACAAACAGTTCACCATCATATGTCTTCGTGAAGAGAGTGGGGTCGAGGGAACCAGGTTTGAAGCCTTTGCTCTTCAGGAAGTCTTAGAGTGTGTCATACCAAGCCCGAGGGGCTTGTTTGAGGCCATACAGTGCCTTGTTGAGCTTGTACACCATGTCAGGATGTTTTGGATCTTCAAAGCCAGGCGGTTGTGCAACATACACTTCTTCTTCAATCATGCCATTGAGAAAATCACTCTTCACATCCATTTGATACAGAAGAATGTTATGGTGATTTGCATAGGCCAGAAGTATGCGTATGGCTTCAAGTCTAGCCATAGGAGCAAATGTTTGATCGAAGTCAATCCCTTCAACTTGAGTGTACCCTTGAGCAATGAGACGAGCTTTGTTTCTAACAACTTGACCATGCTCATCTTCCTTGTTGCGATATATCCATTTGGTGCCTATTATATTGTGCTTGCGAGGATCAGGACGCTTAACCAGTTCCCATACATTATTCAGCTCAAACTGTTGAAGCTCTTCTTGCATAGCTTGAATCCATTCAGGTTCCATGAAGGCTTCTTCAACTTTCTTGGGTTCAGATATTGAGACGAATGCGAAGTGCCCACAGAAATTTGCTAGCTGTGTTTCCCTCGAACGAGTGAGTGGACCTGGTGCATTGATGCTATCAATTATTCTCTCAATCTGTACTTCATTTGCAACACGAGGATGTACAGGACGAAGATTTTGCTCCTGCTGATCATTGTCATCGTTAGAAGGATTGTCTTCAGGCTGAGCATTGTCTTCAGTTTGATCAGGTGCGGAGATGATAAGTTCCTCTTCAGGCTGAGATTCAGATGGTATGATTTCTCCAGTTCCCATAAGTTTGATTGATTCACTGGATGGAACTTCATCTAGCACGTTTGGCAGGTGCTCTCTTTGTGAGCCGTTAGTCTCTACAAACCGCACATCCACTGTTTCAACCACTTTATAGTGAAAAAGGTTGAAGACTCTGTAGGAGTGTGAATCCTTTCCATATCCAAGCATAAAACCTTCATGTGCTTTTGGTGCAAATTTTGAAGTGTGATGTGGAACCTTGATCCAGCACCTGGCACCAAATACTCTGAAGTAACTGACATTTGGCTTCTTGCCAGTAAGGAGCTCATAGGATGTCTTGTTGAGAAGCTTGTGAAGATAAACATGGTTGATGATATGGCATGCAGTATCAATGGCTTCAGGCCAGAACTTTCTTGGAGTCTTGTATTCATCAAGCATCGTCCGGGCCATCTCAATAAGTGTTCTATTCTTGCGTTCCACGACGCCATTCTGCTGCGGTGTGTACGGAGCTGAGAATTCATGTGTAATGCCCAAAGTATCAAGATAAGTGTCTAGACCAGTGTTCTTGAATTCAGTGCCATTGTCACTTCTGATGTGCTTGATCTTGACGCCATAGTTGTTCATGGCTCGATTAGGGAAGCGTCTGAAGACATCCTGCACTTTAGTCTTGTAGAGGATTATATGCACCCAAGTATATCTTGAAGAATCATCAACAATGACAAAGCCATAGAGACAAGCAGTAGTAGTAAGAGTTGAGTAATGAGTGGGACCAAAAAGGTCCATGTGGAGCAGTTCGAAGGGTTGAGTCGTTGTCATGATTGTCCTCGAGGGATGCTTGGCCCTCGTCATCTTTCCTGCTTCACAGGCACCGCATAAGTGATCCTTATTGAACTTGACGCCCTCGATGCCCATGACATGCTTCTTCCTTGCAAGGGTGTGGAGGTTCCTCATGCCAGCATGCCCTAGCCTCTGATGCCAGAGCCAGCATTCAGAAGCTTTTGCTAGAAGACATACGACAAGTTGTGGTCCTGCTGAGAAATCTACCACGTACAAATCATCTTTCCGATACCCTTCAAACACTAGAGACTTGTCAGATTCCATTAGAACAAGGCAACGATATTTTCCAAACATCACAATCATGTTTAAATCGCAAAGCATTGAGACAGACATTAAGTTGAAACCAAGGGATTCAAGAAGCATGACTTTATCCATGTGTTGATCCCTTGAGATTGCAACTCTACCTAGACCCAATACCTTGCTTTTACCAGTGTCAGCAAATGTGATGTGACTTTTGTCAGATGGACGTAAGGTTGAGTCCATGAGAAGACTTCTCTTACCAGTCATGTGATTAGTACACCCACTATCAATAATCCATTTTGAAGCAGCTGGTGTCGTACCCTACAGTGCAGTTAGGGGGATAGGCTTCATGAAGAGAATTGTGAAGCATAAACATTTGACGAGCAAGTGGATTATGAAAGCTTAGATCAAGGTTAGGACTGATGGGGCAAGCAGCAAGCGACTCAGGAACAAAATACATAATAAGACCATTTGGGCATTTGATCTTGCGCCCTACAAGATGTTTAAGGTCCCCAGCAATAGCTTCAGACGATTTTGGTTTTCGGCTGGAGACCTTTCCCTGCAAAAAGAGAGTTAAGCTTTCTTAGCCACCCACATCTTCAAGGGTGGCTTCGAAGCAATGATTCTAAGTGCAGCATCTGAGAACTTTGGCTTTGGAGCCCTAGCAAAAAGTCTTGCAGGTGGACAATAGTACTCATAAGGATAAGTAGAATAGTTTTTGGTCTTATGAACATGGCGGTTTGATGAAACGCGCTCATATTCATAGGCCTGAGTAAGGTTTCCCTGCAAAACATTTGCGTTAGTGCGACTCAGGTGAGTCCTCTGTCTGTATGAAGCCTTTGGACCATATGAAGCCTGTGGTCTAGGGTTTGTCTTCTTCACTTGTGGTGTCATGACGACATCCACAGGAAGATTCTCCAAACACCTTTCGGCACCCAGACTTTCTTCATAGGCGGCCCATTCCTGCAGTTACTACCAATATACCTGGCAAACACTTCACCATTCTGATTCTTAAACAGTTTATAGTTTGCATCAAAGGATTCATCAATAACAATGGGATTAGCACAAGTGAAGCCAGATAGGGTGGATGGATCCGCTGAAGGTTCCTTTGCAGCAAACCATGTGGTTTTGGGGTACTGCTCAGGTTTCCAGTAAGAGCCATCAGCATTCATTTTCCTTTCGAACCCAACACCCTCTTTCCTAGGGTTTCGGTTCAGGATCTGCCTTTTGAGGACATCACATAGTGTCTGATGCCCTTTGAGACTTTTGTACATCCCTGTTTCAAGCAATGTCTTCAACCTAGCATGCTCATCAGCAATAGCAGTGGTATCCTCATCAGAGGGGTTAGTTACCACATCAACAGTTGAAGATATTGCAATAGTAGCAGCAGTAGAACACCCAGCAACAGAAGTAGTGTTGTCACGCTCGATGCATTAAAGACATGGTGGTTCAAATCCTTCCTGAGCTGAACTGATCTGTTCGGCGCGAAGTGACTCGTTTTCCTTTTGAAGATCTTCATGAGCCGCTCTCAATTTCTCAAGATCCTGCTTCCTTTGAAGATAATCATAGGAAAGCTTTTCATGAGTTGTTGAGAGTGTTTCATGACGACTTTCAAGTTCCTCATACTTAACGTGAAGATTTTTTATGTCTTCAATTAAGGACTGAGATCGAGTCATTTCAGCGTCTAACAAATCATCGCTTTTGTCTAACAGTTTTTGAATATGTTCCATAGCTTTCTGTTGTTCAGTTGCAATTTTAGCAAGTGTTTTGTAGCTGGGTTTGGAACCACAATCAGAGTCATCTTCACTAGATGTTTGATAGTGAGTAGTGCGTGTGTTTACCTTGGCACCACGTGCCATGAAGCAGTAGGTAGGAGCGGAGTAGTCCTTGTCATTTGCATCGGTGTCGGTGATGAAGTCATTGTCTTCAGTGTTGAAGATGGACTTGGCAACGTATGGTGTAGCGAGACTCGCAACGCCAGAATCGGACTCCTCCTCAGACTCCACCTCCGCCTCCTCAGAAGAGGACTCCTCCTCTGAATCCATTTCCTTGCCAACAAACGCACGTGCCTTGCCAGATGAGCTCTTCTTGTGTGATGAAGACTTTGAGGAAGACTTGGAAGAAGACTTTGAGTATTTCTTCTTCTTCTTGTCATCAGAGTCATACTCCTTGCTCTTCTTCTTCTTGTTGTTCTCATTGTCCCACTGCGGACACTCAGAGATGTAGTGGCCAGGTTTCTTGCACTTGTGGCATGTTCTCTTCTTGTAGTCATGAGAAGAAGCTTCATCATTCCTTGAGCTTGATCGTGAAGACTTTCTGAAGCCTTTCTTCTTGGTGAATTTTTGGAACTTCTTCACAAGCATAGCAAGCTCCTTTCCAATGTCTTCAGGATCATCAGAACTGCTGTCAGATTCTTCTTCAGATGAGGAGACAGCTTTTGCCTTCAAGGCACGAGTTCGCCCATAGTTGGGACCGTAGATGTCTCTTTTCTCAGAAAGCTGAAACTCGTGTGTGTTGAGCCTCTCAAGTATGTCAGACGAATCGAGTGTCTTGAAGTCAGGACGTTCTTGAATCATCAGGGCTAGGGTGTCAAATGAGCTATCAAGTGATCTCAGGAGTGTCTTGACGACTTCATGCTTGGTGATCTCAGTGGCGCCGAGAGCTTGAAGCTCATTTGTGATGTCAGTGAGTCGATCAAACGTGAGCTGGACATTCTCATTGTCATTTCTCTTGAAGCGGTTGAAGAGGTTGCGAAGGACACTGATTCTCTGATCTCTCTGGGTTGAGACGCCTTCATTGACCTTGGAGAGCCAGTCCCAGACTAGCTTAGATGTTTCCAAAGCACTCACGCGGCCATACTGTCCTATGGTCAGATGCCCACAGATGATGTTCCTGGCAGTGGAGTCTAGTTGAACGAACTTCTTGACATCAGCAGTGGTGACACCTTCACCAGCCTTGGGAACGCCATTCTTGACGACATACCATAGGTCGACATCAATGGCTTCAAGATGCATGCGCATCTTATTCTTCCAGTAGGGATATTCAGTTCCATCAAAGACGGGGCATGCAGCGGAGACTTTAATTATCCCTGCAGTTGACATAGCTAAAACTCCAGGTGGTTAAACCGAATCACAAAGAACAAGGGAGTACCTTGCTCTGATACCAATTGAAAGTGCGTTATATCGACTAGAGGGGGGTGAATAGGCGGTTTTTATGAAAGTCTTCAATACATGGGAGTTTTGAAGACAAACGATAGAAATGAACCTATAACCATGCAGCGGAAGGTAGACTACCCTAGACAAGCCATAGTCAAGTATTCAATGAAGTGAAAGCACAAAGACTAACATCAGCTAGGCAGTATGGATCAGGATGGAAGATAATATGAAACCAATCTGAACAAACAGTCACACAATGAAGACAAATGGACAATGCAAATAGGCAATGACTTCACAAGGACCAACTGTAAATAAAGACATGGGAAGGATAGAACCAGTGAGCTTGGTGAAGACAAAGATTTGGTAGACCAGTTCCAACTGCTGTGACAGTTGTACGTCTAGTTAGGGCGGCTAGGTATTTAAACTTGAGGACACACAGTCCCGGACACCCAGTCCTGAACACGCAGCTCAGGACACTCAGTCCTCACCGTATTCCCCTTGAGCTAAGGTCACACAGACCTCGCCCAATCACTCTGGTAAGTCTTCAAGGTAGACTTCCAAACCTTCACAGACTTATTTCACCGGCGATCCACAATGACTCTTGGATGCTCAGAACGCGACGCCTAACCGGCTGGAGGATTCACAGTCCTCAAGTGTAATAAGTCTTCAGATCACACAGACAGGAAGACTTAAGTGATGCCTAACACTCTTTGGCTCTGGGTGTTTAGGGCTTTATCCTCGCAAGGAATTCTCTCTCAAAGGCTTCGAGGTGGGTTGCTCTCAAACGACAAAAGCCGTACTCTAACTCTAAGCAGCCAACCGTTTATGGTTGTAGGGGGTGGGCTATTTATAGCCACTGGGCAACCCGGCCTGGTTTGTCCGAAATGACCCTTGGTCACTAAGGAACTTACACGTGTTCCAATGGCCAGATTTCAAACACACACGGCAACTTTACTTGGACTACAAGCAAAGCTGACTTATCCAACTCTGGACAAGATTTGCTCTCATAGTCTTCACTCGAAGACATAGGATTTTGGTTAAGCATCACTTCAGTCATTCTGACCGGTTCTCTTGGACCCCACTTAACAGTACGGTGGTTCCTATGACTCAACAAAGAAAAACACAGAACGACGAAACTGCTAAGTCTTCGCGCTCCATAGTCTTCACGCGATGTCTTCTCTTATCATAGTCTTCAATGTGAATGTCTTCACATACCACCTCTGACTTCAATGTCTTCATACATTTTTAGGGGTCATCTCTGGTAGGAAAACCGAATCAATGAGGGACTTCTATCTGTGTTATCCTGCAATTCTCACAAACACATTAGTCCCTCAACTAGGTTTGTCGTCAATACTCCAAAACCAACTAGGGGTGGCACTAGATGCACTTACAGTGGAGTGTGCGCCCTACCCCCTAGGCTCGCCCCCTATCTCGTGGATGACTCGGAGACCCCCCTGACATGAGACCGACGCCAAAAATTCCTATAAATACAGAAACCCTCGAAAAGAAACCTAGATCAGGAGTTCCGCCGCCGCAAGCCTCTGTAGCCACCAAAAAACAATCGGGACCCTGTTCTGGCACCCTACCGGAGGGGGAATCCATCACCGGTGACCATCTTCATCATCCTGGCGCTCTCCATGACGAGGAGGGAGTAGTTCACCCTTGGGGCTGAGGGTATGTACCAGTAGCTATGTGTTTGATCTCTCTCTCTCTCTCTCTCTCTCTCGTGTTCTTGATTCTCATGATCTTGATGTATCACGAGCTTTGCAATTATAGTTGGATCTTATGATGTTTCTTCCCCTATATTCTCTTGTAATGAATTGAGTTTTCCCTTTGAAGTTATCTTATCGGATTGAGTCTTCAGGGATTTGAGAACACTTGATGTATGTCTTGAATGTGCTTATCTGTGGTGACAATGGGATATTCACGTGATCCACTTGACATATGTTTTGGTGATCAACTTGCGAGTTTCGTGACCTCGTGAACTTATGCATAGGGGTTGGCACATGTTTTCGTCTTGACTCTCTGGTAGAATCATTGGGGCACTCTTTGAAGTTCTTTGTGTTGGTTGAATAGATGAATCTGAGATTGTGTGATGCATATCGTATAATCATACCCATGGATACTTGAGGTGACATTGGAGTATCTAGGTGACATTACGGTTTTGGTTGATTTGTGTCTTAAGGTGTTATTCTAGTACGAACTCTAGGATAGATCGAATGGAAAGAATAGCTTCATGTTATTTTACTACGGACTCTTGAATAGATCGTTCAGAAAGAATAACTCTGAGGTGGTTTCGTACCCTACAATAATCTCTTTGTTTGTTCTCTGCTATTAGTGACTTTGGAGTGACTCTTTGTTGCATGTTGAGGGATTGTTATATGATCCAATTATGGTATTATTGTTGAGAGAACTTGCACTAGGGAAAGTATGAACCCTAGGCCTTGTTTCAACGCATTGCGATACCGTTTGTGCTCACTTTTATCATTAGTTACTTTGCTGTTTTTATATTTTCAGA
The DNA here is from genome assembly GCF_018294505.1 of Triticum aestivum. Taxonomy (NCBI): domain Eukaryota; kingdom Viridiplantae; phylum Streptophyta; class Magnoliopsida; order Poales; family Poaceae; genus Triticum; species Triticum aestivum. The sequence goes on from NC_057800.1 coordinate 319,855,364, forward strand.
TTACAAAAACCTATATCTACAATCCATATTGCACTTGTATCACCATCTCTTCGCCGAACTAGTGCACCTATACAATTTACCATTGTATTGGGTGTGTTAGGGACACAAGAGACTCTTTGTTATTTGGTTGCAGGGTTGTTTGAGAGAGACCATCTTCATCCTACGCCTCCCATGGATTGATAAACCTTAGGTCATCCACTTGAGGGAAATTTGCTACTGTCCTACAAACCTCTGCATTTGGAGGCCCAACAACGTCTACAAGAAGAAGGTTGTGTAGTAGACACCAACATGTTAAAGGATCCATGAAAATACGACTTCTATGTGAATATAAACAAACATAAACCATTAAGTTGTCTTCCTTGTCCAACGTCAACAATTTTGGTATATAATATTTTGACAAGTGCTCACAATCACAAAATATTTCTAGGATGGTATATTTATATGTGAATATTCTCTTCCCTTATTAATTCTTTCAAGAGTTGCATCATTGACTAATGCTATGTTTGTCAATCTCTAATAAAATGGTCTACTTATACTTTTTCTTATGTGGTGTCATCACGTACCATAAGATTAGTATATGATCTTTTTCATTTATTTCCTTCCTTTCATTTATTTACCTTCTTTCATTTATTTCCTTTCTTTTAGTTGCAACATGAAAGTAAAGAAAGCAAAAAACTCAAACTAAACTTTATTATATATCTTGCACACGGTTACAAGGATAGACCACTAAGCAAACTCTCGAAATGAAAGGATCAAACTAAACTTTTATTCATCTAAAGCAAAAGATCGAACTAAAATAAGTAAAAGCAAAAAGATAGTGGGATGATACGATACCGGGGCACCTCCCCCAAGCTTGGCGAAAGCCAAGGGGAGTGCTCATACCCGATACTGAGTTCTATTTTGGTGGTGAAGATGATGGTGGTGGTGATGAAGCGATCCTATCCTTAAGGATCAAGAGATTCTCCAATCGACGGATGACGCTCCGGAGGTGGATGATATGCTCTTGATGTAGAATATTTTCACGAGTGAGATACTTATTTTGTATGCAAACTATTTCAATGACGCGAAAGGCTTGAATCTCGGTAGGAGTAAGGTGAACAAGGTATGGTTTAAGGATATCTTGCTCTTCTTCCTCAGTTGGCAGTGCTTGTTCGAAGATCGGAGGGTGATTTATGGTAACCTCCTTGCTCTCATCTCCTCTGACGGCTTCCACGGGCTCTTCTCTCTTCAGCTCGATCTTTTTCAACCAAGCATCCTCTTCCATGTTGTTGGAGGACGAAGAAGACATGATGCCTGACTCAACAGATCTGACAGAAAACAACAAGAAAAGAGAACATGGGATTTCTCCGCGATACGGTGTCCAGCAGGTTCGGGAAGTATATATAGATTTTTTTATCTTGGTGGAAAAGCAAACGGAAGAAAAACGGAGTTCGGAAGGTGTCCCAGGTGGGCACAACCCACCTGGGCACACCAGGCAAGCCTAGCGCGCCCTGGTGTCTTGTGCCCACCAGGGTACGCCCCCTGGAAGTTTCTTATTTTCCTCTTTTTCTAAATATTCCAAAAATGACAAAAAATATTTTTGCGGATTTTTTGGAGTCGGTTTACCTACCGTATCACATACCTCTTTATTTTCACGATTCTGGAGTGTTCCGGAAGGACTCTTTTATGTGTTCTTCCGGTGTCATAGTTTGGATAATATTACTTTCAACATTAATGGGCGTACCTGAGATATATTGTTTTATTCGTTGCCCATTGACAAACTTCGGGTTAGTACCTTGGGCATTATTTATTTTGATGGCTCCAGACCGATAAACCTCCTCGATAACGTAGGTGCCTTCCCATTTTGAGAGGAGTTTTCCTGCAAAGAATCTGAAACGGGAGTTGTACAAAAGAACATATTCTCCGACTTTAAACTCGTGCTTTTGGATTCTTTTGTCATGCCATCTTTTAAATTTTTCCTAGAATAATTTTGCATTTTCATAAGCTTGGGTCCTCCATTCATCTAATGAGCTAATATCAAATAACCTCTTTTCACCAGGAAGTTTGAAATCATAGTTGAGATCTTTGATGGCCCAATATGCTTTATGTTCTAACTCAAGAGGCAAGTGACAAGCTTTTCCATTAACCATTTTATAAGGAGACATACCCATAGGATTTTTATATGCTGTTCTATAAGCCCAAAGTGCATCATCTAATTTCTTAGACCAATTCTTCCTGGACCTATTCACAGTCTTTTGCAAAATTAATTTTATTTCTCTATTGCTAAGTTCAACTTGACCACTAGACCGAGGATGATAAGGTGATGCAATTCTATGGTTAACATCATACTTGGCAAGCATTTTATGGAAAGCACTATGAATAAAGTGTGAACCACCATCACATATCTAGGGACTCCGAACCTTGGGAAAATAACTTCCTTAAGGATTTTAGTAGAGGTGTTGTGATCAGCACTACTGGTTGGAATAGCTTCTACCCATTTAGTAACATAATCAACAACAACCAAAATATGTGTATAGCCATTAGAGGAAGGAAAAGGTCCCATGTAATCAAATCCCCAAACATCAAATGGTTCAACAGCAAGTGAATAATTCATAGGCATTTCTTGATGCTTACTGATATTACCTATTGTTGGACATTCATCACAAGATAAGACAAACTTACGGGCATCCTTGAAGAGAGTAGGCCAATAAAATCCAGATTGCAATACCTTGTGAGCAGTTCTATCTCCAGCATGATGCCCTCCATAAGCTTTGGTGTGACATTTCCATAAGATTTGTCCCTGTTCATGCTCAGGTACACAACGTCTAATAATACCATCTACTCATTCTTTATTAAGATGTGGGTCATCCCAAAAGTAATGTCTTAAATCATAGAAGAATTTTTTCTTTTGTTGATACGTAAAGCTAGGTGGTAAATATTTAGCAACAATGTAATTAGCATAGTCAGCATACCAAGGAGTACTATGAGCAACATTTATTGCAGCTAACTGCTCATCAAGAAAACTATCGTCAATAGGTAGTGGGTCATCAGGCACATTTTCAAGCCTAGACAAGTTATCAGCTACGGGGTTCTCAGCTCCTTTTCTATCAATGATATGTGAATCAAATTCTTGTAACAAGAGAACCCATCGAATAAGTCTGGGACAAGTAATAGTGGTATTTTCTTGATCAGGTTGAGAAACAGGTATTTGTGAAAAACTAGAATATCCATCAAGCAAGCAAAAATGTGTGTGCTTAGATAATCTTTCAAGCATTTGATCAATAAAAGGCAGAGGGTAATGATCTTTTCTAGTTGCTTTGCTTAATTTTCTAAAGTCAATTACCATTCTATAGCCTGTAACAATTCTTTGTGGAATAAGTTCATTCTTATCATTAGGAAAAACAGTTATACCTCCTTTCTTAGGAACACAATGAACATGACTTACCCATCTACTATCATCTATGGGATATATTATACCTGCTTCCAGAAGTTTTAACATTTATGTTCTTACCACTTCCTTCATTTTTGGATTTAACCAACGTTGGTGATCAACAACGGGTTTAGCATCAGGTTCCATATTAATTTTGTGCTGACATAGAGTGGGACTAATGCCCTTTAAATCATCAAGAGTATATCCAATAGCAGCTCTGTGCTTCCTTAGAACTTTCAATAATCTTTCTTCTTGATGTTCTGAAAGGTTAGCACTAATAATAATAGGATATATCTTCTTTTCATCAAGATAAGCATATTTCAAAGTGTCTGTCAATTGTTTTAATTCAAACACAGGATCACCTTTAGGTGGAGGAGGACCTCCTAGAGTTTCAATAGGAAAATTGTGTTTAAGCAGAGAACGTTGTTCAAAGAAAATCTTATCTATTTCATTTCTTTCATGCATATGTAAATCATTTTCACGGTCTAGCAAATATTGTTTGAATGGATCAGTAGGAGGCACATCAATAGAAGTAAGACCAATTAATTCATCTTTACTAGGCAATTATTTTCATGAAGCTTTCTACTAAACTTGGAAAAATTAAACTCATGAGACTCATCACCAAAACTAACACCGACAGTTTGCTTCTCACCGTCACTTTTAGCATTAACGGTGTTCAAGAAAGGTCTACCAAAGATAATGGGACAGAATTCATCTTGTGGGGAACCAAGAACAAGAAAATTAGTAGGGTATTTTATTTTCCCACACAAGACTTCAACATCTCTAACAATCCTAGTTGGTGATATAGTGTCTCTATTAGCAAGTTTAATAGTAAAATCTATGTCTTCTATCTCGGCAGGTGCTATGTCATTCATAATTTCTTGATATAAGTTGTAAGGAATAGCACTCACACTAGCACCTACGTCACATAAATCATGATAACAGTGATCTCCTATCTTAACTGAGACAACGGGCATGCCAACAATAGTTCTATGTTTATCCTTTTTATCAGGTTTGGCAATTCTAGTAGCTTCTTCACAAAAGTAAATAACACGCCCATCCATATCTTCTTCCAAGAGATCTTTAACCATAGCAATACTAGGTTCTAGTTTAATTTGTTCGTCAGGTTTAGGTGTTCTAATATAGCTTTTGCTGACCACAGTTGAAACTTTGGCATGTTCCTTTATCCTAACAGGGAAAGGTGGTTTCTCAATATAAGAAGAAGGAACAACTGGATCAATATTGTAAAGTATAGTTTCTTCTTTAACTGGCACATGTTCTTTAACTTTTTATTTAATAGGTGGGTGATATTTAAACCACTTCTCTTTAGGGAGATCAGCATGAGTAGAAAATGATTCACAAAAGGAGGCTACTATCTCAGAGTCAAGTCCATATTTAGTGCTAAACTTTTGAAAAGCATCGGTATCCATAAAAGATTTAACACAATCATACTTAAGTTTAATACCTGACTCTTTACCTTCGTCGATTTCCCAATCTTCAGAGTTGCGTTTAATTCTTTCCAAAAGATCCCACCAGAATTCAGTAGTCTTCTTCATAAAAGAACCAACACAAGAAGTATCAAGCATGGTTTCATCATTACGAGAAAGCTGAGCATAAAACTTTTGGATAATAATTTCTCTTGAGAGCTCATGATTGGGGCATGAATGTAAAATTGACTTAAGCCTCCCCCAAGCTAGAGCAATAGTTTCTCGTTCACGGGGCCAAAAATTATATATATAATTCCGATCATGATGAACTAGATGCATAGGATAATTTTTTTGATGGAACTCCAATTTCAAACAATTCCAGTTCCAAGATCCAATATCATCACATAGCCTATACCATGCCAATTCGTTTCCCTGCAAAGATAAAGGGAAAACCTTTTTCATAACTTCATCTCCGGGTAAACCTGCAAGCTTGAACAATCCACAAATTTGTCCTACATATATCAAGTGCATATCATGATATTTTGTTCCATCTCCTGCATAAGGATTAGCTAGCAGTTGTTCTATCATACCCGAAGGAATTTCACATTCAATATTTTCAGTAGGTGCAGTAGGTTGAGGGGTAGCTAATTGTGGTTCCGGTCAAGGTGAAGATACCCCAAACAAACTCCTCAAAGGATTGCTTTCCATATTAACAACTGACAATAAATTTCCACGCACTATATAAATATTTCCTTACCAAATTCCACTTACCAAAGGTGCTTCACTCCCAACGGTGCCAGAAAATAGCCTTGATGACCCACAAGTATAGGGATCAATTGTATCTCTTCTCGATAAGAGTGTCGAACCCAATGAGGAGCAGAAGGAAATGACAAGTGGTTTTCAGCAAGGTGATGTCCGCAAGTGCTGAAATTGTAAGTAACAGAGTAGTTTGATAGCAAGATAATTTGTAACCGGCAAGTAATGATAGTAGTAACAAAAGTGCAGCAAGGTAGCCCAATCCTTTTGAGGAAAAGGACATGCCAAAATGGTCTCTTATGATAAGAAAAGCGTTCTTGAGGGTACACGGGATTTTCATCTAGTCACTTTCATCACGTTGGCTTAATTCGTGTTCGGTACTTTGATAATTTGATATGTCGGTGGACTGGTGCTTAGGTGATTTTCTTAGTCGAACAAACCTCCTACTTATGATTAACCCTCACACAAGCATCTGCAACTACGAGAAAAGTATTAAGAATAAATTCTAACCATAGCATTAAACTTTTGGATCCAATTGGTCCCTTACGGAATAGCGCGTAAACTGGGGTTTAATCTTCTGTCACTCTCGCAACCCATCATCTAATTGCTACTCCAAAATGCATTCCGTTAGGCCCAAATATGGTGAAGTGTCATGTAGTCGACGTTCACATGACACCACTCAGGGAATCATAACATACGTACTATCAAAATATCGAACACATATCAGGTTCACATGATTACTTGGAACATGATTTCTCCCGTGACCTCAAGAACAAAAGTAACTACTCACAAATCATAATCATACTCTAGATCAGAGGGTATTAAATAGAATATTGGATTTGAACATATAATCTTCCACCAAATAAACCATATAGTAATCAACTACAAGATGTAATCAACACTACTAGTCACCCACAAGCACCAATCTATAGTTTCGGTAATAAGATTGAACACAAGAGATGAACTAGGGTTTGAGATGAGATGGTGCTGTTGAAGATGTTGATGGAGATTGCCCTCCCCAAGATGGTAGAGTTGTTGGTGATGATGATGACGATGATTTCCCCCTCCGTGAGGGAAGTTCCCCCGGCGGAATCGCTCCACCGGAGGGCAAAAGTGCTCCTGCCGAAGTTCCGCCTCAAGACGGTGGCACTCCGTCCCGAAAGCCATGTCCTCATTTTTTTCTAGGTAAAAATGACTTATATACCAGAATATGGGCACCGGAGGTGGGCCTGGGTGAGCACAACCCACTAGGAAAAATCTCCGTGAAGTTTCAGCTTGTTCGGAGTTGTGCAGAATAGGTGGCCTGACGTAGCTTTTCTAGGTCCAGATTTCCAGCTGCCGGAATTCTCCCTCTTTTTGTATACCCTGCATATTATGAGAGAAAATGCATTAGAATTACTCCAAAAAGCATTATTATGGATAAAAACATCATAAATAACAGTAAGAAAACATGATACAAAATGGATGTATCAGTGCCATCTCTAATTTTTAAAATAAACTTCTCTTTTGTGTGTTCGTTCCGCTCATGGAGCGGTGAGGGGTGGCTAATATTTTCCGTGATAGATGTGTTATTCTCACAATGAGTGTTTCTTCACTTGTCATTGCACGAGAGTAAGGCAAATGTATTAGGTACGCCCAGTCCCAAAATGAAAAATGAATTTACTTTATGTTGTCAAATAATAAATTCCTTGGAAAGAGTTGGTATGGAAGGCACCCGTGGATATGGTTAGCCATGGCAAGTGAAAGTATGGTGGAAAAAGGAATAAACTTTTTTTTCTGTATGGGAACCGCCTATGATATATCTAGCATGGAAAGTGTTGGGTACTCTAAGTCGTTTTCGTTGGTGGGAAAAACACACTTCCCAATATATTTTTATCTCTAAGTTTTTCTCTTTGAGCTCTAGCACCTCTACAAATCCCTAGTTTCCTGTACGAAGGGCCTTTTCTTTTACTTTGTGTGAGTTTTATTTTGAATTTGAGTCTCCATCTTCTCTTATAAAGCACCAACTAGGAGGCACTATGATCATACTTGAGTATTGAGTGTAGTTAATATGCGAGTGTGTTTCATGAATGGATCAATGATTAGGCAACATTCCACATCAAAACTTCTGTTTTTATCACTTACCTACTCGAGGATGAGCAGGAGTTAAGCTTGGGGATGCTGATACGTCTGTAGCATATCTATAGTTTTTGATTGTTCCATGCTATTATATTATCGATCTTGGATGTTTTACAATCATTTTATAGTCATTTTATATCATTTTTGGTACTAACCTATTGACATAGTGCCAAGTGCCAGTTGCTGTTTTCTGCATGCTTTTTACATCGCAGGAAATCAATACCAAACTGAGTCCAAATGCAATGAAACTTTACGGAGATTTTCTATGGACCAAAAGACACACAATGGGACAAGGCAGCGCCTGGGGGTACTCCGAGGGGAGCACAACCCACCAGGGCGCGCTAGGAGGCCCAGGTGCGCCCTGGTGGGTTGTGCCCACCTCTGGTGCCCCCCGGACTGCCTCTTTGCTCTATAAGTACCCCAATATTCCAGAAACCCAGGGGGAGTCAACGAAAATCAATTCCAGCCGCCGCAGAGTCCCGAACCAGCAGATCCAATCTAGACACCATCAGGGAGGGGTTCACCACTTCCATTGGTGCCTCTCCGATGATGCGTAAGTAGTTCTTTGTAGACCTTCGGTTCCATTGTTAGTAGCTAGATGGCTTCCTCTCTCTCATTTGATTCTCAATTCAAAGGTCTCTTGGAGATCCATATGATGTAACTCTTTTTGTGGTGTGTCTGTTGGGATCAGATGAACTTTGAGTTTATGATCAGATCTATCTTTTTATATCCATGAAAGTTATTTGAGTTTCTTTGATCTCTTATATGCACGATTGCTTATAGCCTCGTATTTCTTCTCCAATATTTGGGTTTTGTTTGGCCAACTTGATCTATTTATCTTGCAATGGGAAGATGTGCTTTGTAGTGGGTTCAATCTTACGGTGCTTGATCCCAGTGACAGAAGGGGAACCAACACGTATGTATCGTTGCTACTAAGGATAATACGATGGGGTCTATCTCTACATAGATAGATCTTGTCTAGATCATGTCATCATTCTTATGGCATTACTCTGTTTCTCTGTGAACTTAATACACTAGATGCATGCTAGATAGCGGTCGATGCATGGAGTAATAGTAGTAGATGCAGGCAGGAGTCAGTCTACTAATCTTGGACGTGATGCCTATGTAATGATCATTTCCTGGATATCGTCATGATTATTTGAAGTTCTATCAATTTCCCAATAGTAATTCGTTTACCCACCGTTTGTTATTTTTCTCGAGAGAAGCCACTAGTGAAACCTACGACCCCTGGGTGTCTTTCTCGTATTATTTGCCTTTGCGATCTATTTTATTTGCCTTTTATTTTCAAATCTATTAAACCAAAAATACAAAAATACATTGCTGCAATTTATTTTATTTGGCATTCGATCTATCAATATTTACAACTCTCTCACGTCCATGTGCCAATTTCTGGCGGTGTTACCCGAAAGGGATTGACAACCCCTTTAACACTTCGAGTTGCTAGTATTTGTTATTTGTGTGCAGGAGTTGTTTATGTTGTGTTGCTTGGTTCTCCTACTAGTTCAATAACCTTGGTTTCAAATCTGAGGGAAATACCTACTACCGCTGTGCTGCATCATGCCTTCCTCTTTAGGGAAATACCAACATAGCTTCAAGCGACATCAGCCACCTTTGGGGATGAAACTATATTCGTTGCCTCTTATTGCTTTCGAAAAATTTCTAGTGTCAACATAGAAAGATAGGAGTGTTGTGTTTAATTTTGGAATTTTCGGGGTTCGTTTGGACATTTTTATACATCAACTGGGTTTTCCAGGCATTTTATGTGCATAATTCAAATTTGAACTACATGCACATGCTCTAGTGCATATAAATTGGTTGAAAAATCAAATATGTGTCCTTGGTTGCATGCTTAGGTCCCATGCAAGAAATTGGAATGAATGTCAAACACCCTGCCACCATCACTCGGCCACAAGCATTGAGATACCTAGTTTTAAATTCTAGTAAATCCGAAACTCGTCTGAAATTCATGAAACTTGGCATGCTATCATGGAGCGGCATCAGCAACAAGCGTGATGGGTATAAGCTTCTCACAAACCAGAGCTTCTCACAACAGGCATGATGGTTTCGGTAGGGAACGTGCCAGCTTTGGGGACGAAACGATATCCATTGCCTCTTATTGTTTAAAAAAAGTCTAGTGTCAACATAGAACAACAGGAGTGTTGTGTTTAATTTTCGAATTTTTTGTGGTTCGTTTGGACATGTTTATACACTAACTGGGTTTTCTAGGCATTTTATGTGCATAATTCAAATTTGAACTACATGCACATGCTCCAATGCATATAAATTGGTTGAAAAATCAAATATGTGTCCTTGGGTGCATGCTTAGGTCCCATGCAAGAAATGGGAATGAATTTCAAACACCAGGGCACTGTTGATTGCCGGCAAAATGTTGAGATACTTTGTTTTTAAATTCTACTAAATCCAGAACTCGTCTGAAATTCATGAAACTTGGCATGCTATAATGGAATGGCACCCGACATGTTGTGGTATTTTTTGTGTCCATTTTGAGAGAAGGCGCACTCGAATAACATCCAACAAAGGCATTTTTAAACAAATAGCTGCCACTATAACATCTCAAACATTTTGTATAATTTAAATTGTGTGCATTCTATTAACCATTCACATGACGCCACGCCTCACTCTTTTAATGTCTAGGAGGTGCCGTGCGGACATGTGCTTGAGTGCTGACTAAACGGGAGGCATGCGAGCTATACTCCAATGCAGAGGCTCATCGGGAAACGTGCGATTTGTAGGCCGCACAGGCTCACCGAGAAGCGAGCCCTTTGACTTTCATGGCCGCCCGCCTTGCTCGCATCCTCTCCATTAATGGTGCCCAAGCTGCAGTTTAATACGTTTTCAAATATAAAATACTCATCGCAAACGTTTTAGTTAGAACACCTGTATGCAAAACCGACAACTTCCCCAGGAAGCCAAGGGAAAATGTGCCTAGCAAAAGTTTTAGTTAGAACACCCATATGCAAACCAACAGCTGTCGGATTTCGGGTTCTGGCAAAACCCTTAAGGTTGAAACTCTGGGGTGCGCACGAATATCTCTCCTTCCCCCTAGCTCACTCACTCACCACGATCTCAAAGCTCAGCTCGTCGAACTCTAAGAACAAGGGACACAGGAGTTTATACTAGTTCGGGCCACCGATGTGGTGTAATACCCTACTCTAGTGTGGTGTGGTGGATTGCCTTGTAGGCTCAGGATGAACAAGTACAAGGGAAGAATAGCGTCCTGAGGAGAGGTGTTCTTAAGCTCGGTGAGATGGTGCATATGAGGGTGGAATGGATCTGATCCCCCGTCCCTGGTGGTGGCTAATCCTATTTATAGAGGCCCTGGTCCTCCTCCCAAATATTAGGCGGGAAGGGATCCCACAACGGACAATTTGAAGGGGGCAGCTAGTACAAGCTATCTTGACAAAAGGTGGTCTTCGCCTGCCAAAGGCTCTCGTGGTGACGCCGTTGTGGGCTCCGCGATGACCTCCATCCTGCCGTCCTGCTGGTCTTGGTGTCGTTGCACTGATATTGAGACCTTTGCCTGATTCCTCAGGACTCCTTGCCTGCTCCAGCTCCTTTAACACCAAAGAGGCAACTGGTGCTCTACGCCCGCCTCGCACCCGCCTGGCCTTGGTCATCATGGCTCACGTCACGGGAACCTTATGAGGTGCCCCTCACCTTGATCTCTCCGCTCCTCGCGAGCTAGCCTAGTGAGACTGCCCCTGATGAGGTCTTGTGTTTTCCGCCTTGCGAAGGTCTTGAGTGTTTGCCAGTGAAGATGGGCCGTACCAGGTCGCTAGAGGAGCCACGCCGTGGGCCGCAGGCAAGCAAGTCTGGGGACCGCCATTCCCAGAGCATCGAGAGTAGCCCCGGGCCCAAGGCACGCTCGGACTTGCCTTTGAGGCGAAGCCAAGGGGCAAGTGCGAAGCACTGCAGGCCCCAACCGCCTGCAGCCTTGATTGACGCATGGCGACTGACGGGACGTGGGCGTCTCCGCTTCCCCATGCTGCCTCGGCAACTGCCCGACTTGACGAGTCCCTGTTGCATGCAGAAAAGCCATCATTACCTGCAATCGTGGGGGTCGTCGGTTGGGCTTCTCTTGCTATAAATGGGGAGGGGGGCGGAGCCCCCGTCGCCCATCTCTTCCCGTTTCGCTTGCCCCTTCCTCCTTGCTTCACTGCTAGCTGGGCCATCCATGGCGCCGATTGAAGAGGTTCTCTGCCGTGGAGAAGGGAAAGGCTCGCCAAGAGGGGCCCACTTCTCCTCCGCCCAAGAGGGGGCGTGGTCGCCCTCGCAAGCACGCCTTGACCCCCGCTGCGGCTCCTTGTGGTAGAGGGCGGATCTCTTTGGGGTTCGGTACCGCTCTGGGCATCCGAGGCGGCGTTTTCCTCCCGGTGGAAGTCACTTGGGCCGTGTCGGTCCGGTCAACAAGGGGAGGCGCACCATGGTCGCCAGGCCTCCCCGACCACGCTTACACTCGGCGGAGGTGCTGCCGTAGTTCGTTGTGTGGTCGGAGAACCCGGCCGTCACCTGGCTCCAGATTCCGTGCTTCTTTGTCAGAGAGCTAGCGGCTTCATGTCCAGGCGGCCTCTGGCTGCAGGCGGACGGCTGCTGTAGCAAGGCCTCGGGGGGGGGGAGTGGAGATCTCCGCCACGGGCAATGTAGCCCTGGCCCGCGGCTGGCAGATGTTTGCCGTGCGCATGACCTGGGCAGGCGGTGCGCCCTCCACTTCAAGTACGACGACGCAGCGCCCCTCTTCGTGAGGGTGTTCGAGGAAGACGGCCGCCGTGCTGGATGCTGCCCTAAAGATGACGACGACGATGGCGAGGTGCTTGGCCTTGGCGATGGTCACGACGAGCACAAAGGCGACCTTCCCCTCAACGGCGACCACGATTCTCCCAACTACGGCAGCTCCTCCTTCGGCGAAAGCTCCAGCAGCGGCGGTTACGACCAGCCACCACACCATCGGGACCGCTTCGAGGATGGTGGCGGGTCATCCCGCCGTCGCGCCCCGGTGAAGCGTGAGGAAGGCTCTGGCTGAGTCCGGGGCCGACCCTCGTGAGCAGGCTCGTCGTAGGAGCCGCTTTTGCTTGTCCTCTCCTTCCCTTTCCCCTGCATTATCAGAAACAAATTCGGGGCCCTGCGAGGGTGTGTAATGAACCGTGGTGCTTATGTTGCTTTTATGGCGCGTTTATTGTTTCCGGGTTGTGTTGTGAGATCTATGCCTTATACGGGTGTAGAGGGGATAACTTAGCTCGATGCATCCGCGGCAACTTTGTCCTCTTGAGGGCGCGCGTCTCTGGGTACCTGGTGGGGCTTCCCCGCTGTTCATTTGGGTGACATCGCGAAGCTGCAAAATTTCGTTAAGAAATCCATAGCCTTTCTTGGGCAAAGCCTCAGGTATGGGATGGTTATGGCCAAACGCACCATGTCGTGGTACCCGTGGGGCACTGACTAAAAGGGGGATGCGCCGATCACAAGCTCAGACGAGGACACCTCACGGAGACCAGGGAAGTGCGCACGCGCATACTACCTGTCTATCCCACCTCACGGGGCGTGCGAGGGAGAGCACCGGGCAACTGCCGCCCTCCCTCGCGAAGAAACAAAGGACCGAGGGAAGAATCAGAAAGAAGAGGGGGTTCAACCAAACCAACGAGAAATGCTAGAACTCCAAATTTCATTAATGGCAAAGGGGCGAGCCAACTTCAGAAAGCAAATGAACAGCCGCGTCCGGCACCTAGTCTAGTCTTCTCACCAGCGCGGAGCTAAGTGCTACCACTAGGACGTGGGAGGGAGCCCCCAAGGCCCGAGGGCGGCACTCCTGAGACTCCGGGGCGTGTACAACCCCACTCATTATTACGTGAAAGTGTCACGAGCGGAGACCTTCACAGGCACTAGGCCTTGCTTCATGGGTAGAACTTCCGGAGGTGCTGGATGTTCCAGGCGTTCTGGATGGGGATCCCGTCCTGCATCTCCAGGCGCGCGGTGCCAGGCCTGGAGACACGGGCAATCCTAAACGGGCCCTCCCACATGGGCGAGAGCTTGTGCAACTCTTCCTTGGAGAGCACCCGCCTCAGGACGAGATCACCTCGAGCGTCCTAGAACGGACGCTATGACAGTGGTACCATCGCAGCGCCTGCTGGTATCTTGCCGCTCGGAGCGAGGCTTCACGGTGGCGTTCCTCCTCCAGCACAAGGTCCATCCCCCGCATGGCGCCCTGCTGCATCTCATCAAATGCCAGGACCCGCACGGAGCAAGGCCTGACCTCGTGAGGGAGAACCGCTTCTGCTCCCTAGACGAGGAAGAAAGGGGTCTCGCCTTTTGGCTTGGTGGCGGTGGTCTGGATGGACCACAACACGGACTAGAGCTCGTCGTGCCATCCCCTGCCGCATGCCTCGAGCTTCTTCTTGAAGGTCCTGGTCTTGAGGCCTCTCAGCACCTCCGCGTTGGCGCATTCGGCTTGGCCATTGCTCCTGGGGTGTGCCACCGAAGCGTAACAAATCTGCATTCCAAGGTTAGCACAATATGTCTTGAAGAGATTGCTAGTGAAGTGCAAACCGTTGTCGGTGATGATGTGGTTAGGGACCCCGAACCAGCTCACGAGGCCCTTGATGAACTTAACTGTGGACCCGGCCGGGATGGTGCGGACGGCCTCCAGCTCTGCCCACTTGGTGAACTTGTCGATGGCGACATAGAGGTAGCGGTAGCCCCCATGCGCTCAAAGGAACGAGCCTAGCATATCCAGCCCCCAGACCGTGAATGGCCACGAGAGCGGCATAGTCTGGAGGCCCTGAGCTGGCTGATGGATCTGGTTGGCTTGGAATTGGCAGGCCTCGCAGGACCTTACCAACTCGGTCGCGTCGTTGAGTGCCGTGGGCCAGTAGAACCTTCTGCGGAATGCCTTGCCGGCCAGGGTATGAGACGAGGAGTGATGCCCGCAGGCTCCATCGTGTATGTCAACCAGCAGCTCACTCCCCTGCTCCCTGGAGATGCATCTCAAGGAAACATCATTTGGTCGCTTTCTGTACAGCTCACCGTCCTGGATGCAATATGTCGCAGCCTTCCGGGCCACATGCTCCGCATCTTCCTCCTTCTCCGGCAGCGTCCCATGCACGAGATACGCCTTGAATTCCTTGGTCCAGCAGCCCTCCCGAGGCTCGAGCGCCAGGAGCAGACGCGCTCCTGAGGCCGGGCCGCAAGCGGGGGCTCCCGGGGCTGGTGGCTGAGGGAGTTCTTCTCGAGGTGATGTAGTCTCCGCGGAAGTAGGGGTCGCCGAAGGCTTGAAGAGTCGCTCTTCGAGGACACCAAGTTCTTGGGGTAACCGCCTTGATGCCCTCTTGGCGATTTCATTAGCCTCCTTGTTGGTGCCGCGTGGGACGTGCTGCAGCTCTAGGCCCAAGAATTGCTTCTCTATCTTATGCACCTCCGTGAGGTATGGTTCCATGTGCTCGTCCCTTGGTTCGTACACCTTGTTGGAGAAGTTGACAAGGAGCTGAGAATCGCCCTTGATTGTGAGACGCTTCACTCCCAAGGCCGCCGCTGCCTTGAGACCGGCGATCAACCCCTCGTACTCCGCAATGTTGTTGGAGACCTTCTCGCCCCGCTGGAAGCAGAGCTTTACGGCGTAGTAGAGCTTATCTTGGGTGGGAGAGATGATCACGGCTCCAGCCCCCGCGCCTTGGCATGCGAAGGTGCCGTCGAAGTACATGACCCAACCATCTGGTGCTTCACTTCCTGGCGAGAGAGACGGGCTCCTGCCATCGTCAGGTTCCGAGACGTCGGTCCATTCGGCCACGAAGTCGGCTAGGTCGGCCCCCTTGATGATCCTGGTTGTGCTGAACTCGAGCTGAAATGCCTGAAGTTCGATATTCCACTCGGCAACCCTTCCCACGGCATTAGGGCTCTGGAGCACCCTCTCCAGTGGGTAAGCCGAGACAACTTTGATCGGGTGGCCTCGGAAGTAATGGCGCAGCTTACGCGAGGCCACCAGGAGTGCGAACAGAAGCTTCTGTGGCATGGGGTATCGCGCCCTTGCATCCCGCAGCACCGTGCTAACAAAGTACACTGGGTGCTCGACAAGGGAGGGAGTGTCGATGGAGCCCGCGTTTGCTGGAGGTCGGGGCATCTCCTGACGTGATGGGACCTCAGGAGCCTGGTCATCCATTGGGGCCTCTACAGGCTCGAGGACGCCGACCTGCCGGGCCTGATCATTTGTTGATGTTGTCGCAGCCTCTGCGGTATCCTCCTGGTGTCGTATCGCCCCGGCTAGAGGTGTGGCATGGCGCGGTGGGCCCTTGGCCTGGCGCTCTTCCCGTACCGCCACTAGTGTCGCGTTGGCGGAGTAGGGAGTGGCGGCAAGTTAAAGCACCAGGGGCTCGAGGGGACAAGGCGCCACCATCACCGGAGGGCTGGTCAGGTATCTCTTGAGGTCTTGAAATGCCATTTCGGCCTCCGGGGTCCACTCGAACGGGCCCTTCTTCATCAGCTTGAAGAACGGCAAGGCACGCTCCCCCAACTTGGAGATGAAGCGCCCTAGTGAGGTCATGCAGCCCGTGAGCTTCTGCATTTCCTTGAGAGTTTGCGGTGGCCTCATGTCTTCTATCGCCTTGACCTTCTCCGGGTTAGCCTCGATCCCCCTGTGGGACACGAGGAAGCCCAGCAGTTTGCCGGAGGGTACACCGAACACACACTTCTTCGGGTTGAGCCGCAGGTCCACCTAGCGCAGGCTTGCGAAGGTCTCCTCCAGATCCCAAATCAATTTTCTTGCCTCCCGAGATTTTACCATGATATCGTTGACGTAGGCTTCAGCGTTTCTCCCGAGTTGCTGACCTAGGGCAATGTGCATCAGCCGTTGGAAGGTCACACATGCGTTGCGTAGCCCGAATGACATGCAAGTGTAGCAGTACACCCCGCATGGGGTCAGGAAGGCCGTCTTCTCCACATCCTCCACTGCCATCTTGATCTGGTGGTAGCCCGAGAATGCGTCCAAGAAACACAGTAGGTCGCACTCGGCGGTGGAGTCGACAATCTGGTCGATGCGCGGAACCGGGAACGGGTCTTGGGGGCAGGCCTTGTTGAGGTTGGTGAAGTCAACACACATGCCCTCCTTTCCGCCTTTCTTTGGCATGATGATGGGGTTCGCCAGCCACTCCGGGTACCAGACCTCATGAATGACGCCTGCTGCTTCCAGCTTGTGCGTCTCTTGGATGATGAAGGACTGCTTCTTCGTGGACTGTCGTCGCGCCTTCTGCTTCACAGGGCGCACATTGGGGCACACCCTCAGGTGATGCTCGATCACCCCCCTCGGGACCCCTACTAGCTGCTTGGGTTCCCAGGCGAATACCTCCTTGTTCACGCATAGGAACCTTACCAATGCCTCCTCTTGATCCGGGTCGAGGTTGGCGCCTATGGTGAAGGTGTCTCCTAAGGGTCCACCTTCCTCGACCGGTACTTGCTTCGTCTCGGCCCGATCTTGAGTGAACAACTGCTTCTTCTTTGCTGGCGCGGCCTCCTTGGCTCCAGGAGTGGCCTCGTTGGCCGGGCGTGCTGCCGCGACGACCCTGAAGGCGAGCTTGAGTGTCGTCAGAGCCTCCTTGGTGTCTCTAGCCACGGTGAGGATGCCATTGCTTCCTAGCATCTTCATGAGGTTATAAGCAGGATGGGTAGCCGCCATGAACTGGGCCAAGGCTGGGTACCCAAGGATGGCTTTGTATGGGAGGCCGATACGGGCGATGTCGAAGTCGATAAGCTCGGTGCGGTATTTGTCGCGGGTGCCGAAGGTCAGGAAGGCGGATCTGCCCTAGGGGGCTGGCGGGGCCGCCGCCGACCCCAGAGAAGGACTTGGTGGGGCGAAGCCGTTCATGCGGCACATGAAGCATGCCAAAAGTTTCAACGGAGAGCACATTAAGGCTGGCCCCGCCATTGTTGAGGGTCTTGGTGATGGCTACGTTGCAGATGGTGGGCGTGCAGAGCATTGGGAGCATGCCTGAGCTAGTGGTGGCGACGGGGTGGTCCCTCGAGTCGAAGGCGAGGTTGGCCTTGGGCGCCGCCCAACCTGGGGGGCCCCTTGCTGCATGGAGGCGGCGCCGATCCGACGGAAGAACTGCTTGGTGTGGCAGTCCGAAGGCAGTGCTTGTGAGCCGCCGAGGAGGGCTGCGACGGTGATGGGCGCTGGTGCCGCAAAGCATGCGACGAAGAGGCCACGCAGCTCCTCCCAAGACGTCACTGAGGATTCTGGGAGGGTGAGCAGCCGGGCGCACGGCACGCCAGCAAGGGCCATGGGGAGTCAGTCGGCCATGACCTTGTCGTCGCCTCCAGCTTCTAGGACGGCCTCCCCGTATGTTAGCAGTAAGGCCGACGGATCCGCCGCGCCATCGTAGCGAGGCGGCATCTTTGGCTTGAACTTTTGCGGCCACTGCACCTGCAACAAGGCGGGGGTGAAAGCCCTGAGCCCCCTAGCACCGTCGTGGGTGCCTGTCGCCCCGGCTGGAGGAGCAACGACTGCCGTGGGGACAAAGCGTGGAGGTGGTGAAGCGTGGATCGATGGAAGGAAAGCTTCAGTGCACCCCCTACCTGGGGCGCCAAATGTCGGATTTCGGGTTCCAGCAAAACCCTTAAGGTTCGAACTCTGGGGTGCGCATGAAGATCTCTCCTTCCCCCTAGCTCACTCACTCACCACGATCTCAAAGCTCAGCTCGTCGAACTCGAAGAACAAGGGACACAAGAGTTTATACTAGTTCGGGCCATCATCGATGTAATACCCTACTCCAGTGTGGTGTGGTGGATTGCCTTGCAGGCTGAGGATGAACAAGTACAAAGGAATAACAACCTCCCGAGGAGAGGTGTTCTTAAGCTTGGTGAGGTGGTGCATATGAGGGTGGAATGGATCCGATCCCCCGTCCCTGGTGGTGGCTAGTCCTATTTATAGAGGGCCTGTTCCTCCTCCCAAATATTAGGCGGCAAGGGATCTCACAACGGCCAATTTGAAGGGGGACAGCTAGTACAAGCTATCCTAACAAAAGGTGGTCTTCGCCTGCCAAAGGCTCTGGTGGTGACGCCGTCGTGGGCTCCACGATGACCTCCGTCCTGCCGTCTTGCTGCTCTTGGTCTCATTGCACCGATATAGAAACCTTGGCCTGATCCTCGGGACTCCTCCTCCCTGCTCCTTTAGCACCAAAGAGGCAACTGGTTCTCTTCGCCCGCTGGCACCTACCTGGCCTTGGTCGTCATGGCTCACGTCACGGGAACCTCACGAGGTGCCCCTCACCTTGATCTCTCTGCTCCTCGCAAGCCAGCCTAGTGAGGCTTCCCCTTAGGAGGTCTTGTGTCATCCGCCTCACGAGGCATGGCCCCTCGTGATGGTCTTGAGTGTTTGCCGGTGAAGATGGGCAGTACCAGGCCGCTAGAGGAGCCACGCCATGGGCCGCAGGCAGGCAAGTCTGGGAACCCCCGTTCCCAGAGCGCCGACAACAACTTCCCCAGGAAGCCTAGAGAAAATGTGCCGAGTAGGATTTCTGCAGCTCTTGATCGCAAACGTTTTAGATAGAACACCCGTATGCAAAGTGAGAGATGTGGTCTTCCCCCTTAAGTCAAGGGAAGTTTTGCAGCGCAGAATTTGTGCATAGAGTGGGGATGTCTAGCGGCGCTCCAATGGAGTTCGGCAAGCATAGAGTGGAGACCCACACGAGGAAGACGGATCTCTCGGTGGTGTACACCATCGACCCGGCCGTGGTGGACGACAACATTAATAGAGTTGAGCAGTTGCTTGCTCGAGACAAGTACAAGGTGGTCGGCATTGACCTCCAGTACACCATCGGTCATCCCCGCATAGATCAGAAGGTTGACATCGCCTAGTTGTGCGTGCGCCATCATGTCCTCATCTACCACTACTGCATGGCTACAGAGCCTTGCAACCATTTCAACAGGTTTGTCAACATCATCGACTACAAGTTCGCCATGGTGGAAACCACCGACGATGTAAAAGTGCTTAGGGTTACGGGCTTGGCCTGCAATAACCTTGTCGAAATCCGTGAGCACTACAGGGTCTGGGGAAGCATGAAGAAGGACTCCCTGGTTGAACTCGCCTTGGCCACCATCAACCCCTACTACGAAAAGATGAAGCAGGATGCCCGGAGAACAAGTCCCGTATCCTGGCACAGGGCTTGGATGCGACAACTGGATGAACCTCACCTTAGGTTCGCGGCCAAGAGCGTGTACACATGCTACGAGATGCACAGGCGCATCGTTGACATGAGGAAGTGCCTTGTTACCCAAATTGACGAGCCTGGATCGAGCCACAAGCAGAGCAAGTGTCACAACAAGTAGATGATGATCAGATGATCATTTATGCTAGTTAATCATGCATATAATATATAGTTTACTTTATTGGTGTGTGGAAATGTCATGTGTGTAGTAGCCACCTATGTAATTATGCATGTAATAGTTTACTTTGGTGTGTGCAAATGCCATGGTTGTACTAGGCACCAACGTAAGTGGATGTTTAATTTGGTTATGCAACCATGTCCTTATAAGTGTGCGTGTGTGTGTGTGTGTTGTTCTGTATGCAATCCCATCGCACAACACACAGGTCATATTAGCAGCAACCGCCTGTGTTATTATTGGTCTTCGCACACATTTATGATTACAGACCTATTTGCCGCGTTTCACACACATCTTGTTATATTGAACCATTTCTGTTCTCTTGTCTCAACACAAACAGTCCATCAGAGTGAACCGCATGCCGTATATCTCACACACCTTGATCCGGCTGACCGTTTCTTTTGTGTTGCCTAATCACAAACAGTTCATTCGAGTGAACCGTATGCTGTATATCGCACACACCTTCATCTCATTGCCCGCTTCTTTAGTTCCTCCTCACCGCAAACAGTTAATTAAACTGAACCATATGCCCTACATCGCACACGCAACTAAAATCTAAACTGTCTTTGATGCATCCTCATCGCAAATGTTTTGCACATTTTTGATGATTTTTTACACCACTGTTTTTGATTATTGCATCACACACAGTTTCATCGAAGGGTCTCTGATAGTAGTGTCGCGTTAGTAGCATCCTGCAGTAGTGTGTGATCGGCGCAGGGCTTCGCCTAAGCATTACCACGCTATGACCGGAGGAGTAAACTGTGGAGGGGGGCACCGCACACGACTAAGAGAACAATTGTTGTGCTTTGGGGTGCCCCCTGCCCCGTATATAAAGGAGGGGAGGAGGAGGCGGCCGGCCCTAGGGGGTGCGGCATGGGGGGAAACCGAATAGGACTCCAAGTCCTATTTGGCCCCCCTTCTATTCTTACGGAGGGGGAAAGGAGAAGGGAGAGGGAGGAGATGAAGGAAAGGGGGGTGCGCCCCCTCCCCTAGTCCAATTCGGCCTTGCCGTGGGAGGGGGCGCGGCCACCCCTTGTGGGCTGCATCCTCCGTCCCCTATGGCCCATGTAGGCCCATTACTTCCCCAAGGGGTTCCGGTAACCCCTTGGTGCTCCAAAAAATACCCGAGCCACTCTGAAACCATTCCGGTGTCCGAATACCATCTTCCAATATATCAATCTTTACCTCTCAACCATTTTGAGACTCATAGTCATGTCCGTGAGCTCATCTAGGACTCCAAACAATCTCCGGTCACTAAAACACATAACTCATAATACAAATCATCATCAAACATTAAGCGTGCGGACCCTACGGGCTCGAGAACTATGTAGACATGACCGAGACATATCTCTGGTCAATAACCAACAGCGGAACCTGGATGATCATATTGGTTCCTACATATTCTACGAAGATATTTATCAGTCAAACCGCAATGGCAACATACGCCATTCCCTTTGTCAGCGGTATGTTACTTGCCCGAGATTCGATTGTCAGTATCCTCATACCTAGTTCAATCTCATTACCGGCAAGTCTCTTTACTCGTTCTATAATGCATCATCCCACAACTAACTCATTAGTCATATTGCTTGCAAGGCTTACCATGATGTGCATTAGCGAGAGGGCCCAGAGATACCTCTCCGATACTCGGAGTGAGAAATCCTAATCTTGATCTATGCCAACCCAACAAACACCTTCGAAGACACCTGTAGAGCATCTTTACAATCACCCAGTTGCGTTGTGATGTTTGATAGCACACAAGGTGTTCCTCCGGTATCAGGGAGTTGCATAATCTCATAGTCAAAGGAATATGTATAAGTCATGAAGAAAGCAATAGCAATAAAACGTAACGATCATTATGCTAAGCAAATAGATGGGTCTTGTCCATCACATCATTCTCCTAATGATGTTATCCCGTTCATCAACTGACAACACATGTCTATGGTCAGGAAACTTAACCATCTTTGATTAACGAGCTAGTCAAGTAGAAGCATACTAGGGACACTCTGTTTTGTCTATGTATTCACACATGTATCAAGTTTCCGTTTAATACAATTCTAGCATGAATAATAAACATTTATCATGATATAAGGAAATATAAATAACAACTTTATTATTGCCTCTAGGGCATATTTCCTTCAGTCTCCCACTTGCACTAGAGTCAATAATCTAGACTACATTGTAATGATTCTAACACCCATGGAGTCTTGGTGCTGATCATGTTTTGCTCGTGGAAGAGGCTTAGTCAACGGGTCTGCAACATTCAGATCCGTGTGTATTTTGCAAATCTCAATGTCGCCCTCCTTGATTTGATCGCGGATGGAGCTGAAGCGTCTCTTGATGTGTTTGGTTCTCTTGTGAAATTTGGATTCCTTCACTAAGGTAATTGCTCCAATATTGTCACAAAAGATTTTCATTGGACCCAATGCACTAGGTATTACACCTAGGTCGGATATGAACCCCTTCATCCGGACTCCTTCATTTGCTGCTTCCAAAGCAACTATGTACTCTGCTTCACATGTAGATCCCGCCACAACGCTCTGCTTGGAATTGCACCTACTAACAGCTCCACCATTCAATATAAATACATATCCGGTTTGCGACTTAGAGTCATCCGGATTAGTGTCAAAACTAGCATCAACGTAACCATTTACCACAAGCTCTTTGTCACCTCCATAAACAAGAAACATATCCTTAGTCCTTTTCAGGTATTTCAAGATGTTCTTGACTGCTATTCAGTGATCCACTCCTAGATTACTTTGGTACCTCCCTGCTAAACTTATAGCAAGGCACACATCAGGTCTAGTACAAAGCATTGCATACATGATAGAACCTATGGCTGAAGCATAGGGAATGACTTTCATTTTCTCTCTATCATCTGTAGTGGTCGGGCATTGAGTCTGACTCACCTTCACATCTTGTAACACAGGCAAGAACCCTTTCTTTGACTGATCCATTTTGAACTTCTTCAAACCTTTATCAAGGTATGTGCTTTGTGAAAGTCCAATTAAGCATCTTGATCTATCTCTATAGATCTTGATGCCCAATATATAAGCACCTTCACGGAGGTCTTTCATTGAAAAATTCTTATTCAAGTATCCTTTTATGCTATTCAGAAATTCAGTATCATTTTCGATCAGCAATGTGTCATCTACATATAACATCAGAAATGCTAAGGAGCTCCCACTCACTTTTTTGTAAATACATGCTTCTCCAAAAGTCTATATAAAACCATATGCTTTGATCACACTATGAAAGCGTATATTCCAACTCCGAGAGGCTTGCACCAGTCCATAAATGGATCGCTGGAGCTTGCACACTTTGTTAGCACCTTTTGGATTGACAAAACCTTCTGGTTGCATCATATACAACTCTTCTTTAAGATATCCATTAAGGAATGCAGTTTTGACATCCATTTGCCAAATTTCATAATCATAAAATGCGGCAATTGCTAACATGACGCGGACGGACTTAAGCATCGCTACGGGTGAGAAGGTCTCATCGTAGTCAACTCCTTGAACTTGTCGAAAACCTTTTGCAACAAGTCGAGCTTTGTAGACAATAATATTACTGTCAGCGTCAG
The DNA here is from genome assembly GCF_018294505.1 of Triticum aestivum. NCBI lineage: Eukaryota > Viridiplantae > Streptophyta > Magnoliopsida > Poales > Poaceae > Triticum > Triticum aestivum. The sequence goes on from NC_057800.1 coordinate 319,879,053, forward strand.
TCTTCTTCTTGAAGATCCATTTATTCTCTATGGCCTGCCGATCGTCAGGCAAGTCAACCAAAGTCCACACCTTATTCTCATACATGGATCACATCTCAAATTTCATGGCCTCAAGCCATTTTGCGGAATCTGGGCTCATCATCGCTTCCTCATAGTTCGTATGTTCGTCATGGTCTAGTAACATGACTTCCAGAATATGATTACCGTACCACTCTGGTGCGGAACGTACTCTGGTTCACCTATGAAGATTGGTAGTAACTTGATCTGAAGTTTCATGATCCTTATCATTAGCTTCCTCACTAATTGGTGTAGGCATCACTGGAACTGATTTCTGTGATGAACTGCTTTCCAATCCGAGAGAAGGTACGACTACCTCATCAAGTTGTACTTTCCTCCCACTCACTTCTTTCGAGAGAAACTCCTTGTCTAGAAAGGATCCATTCTTAGCAACAAATATCTTGCCTTCGGATCTGTGATAAAAGGTGTACTGTCAGTGTCAAAACCGGCGGATCTCGGGTAGGGGGTCCCGAACTGTGCGTCTAAGGTCGATGGTAACAGGAGACAGGGGACACAATGTTTACCTAGGTTCGGGCCCTCTCTATGGAGGTAAGACCCTACTTCCTGCTTGATTGATCTTGATGAATATGAGTATTACAAGAGTTGATCTACCACGAGATCGTAATGGCTAAACCCTAAAAGTCTAGCCTGTCTGATTATGATTATGAGGATATATCTCTACGAACCTAGCCCTTCGGTTTATATAAACACCGGAGGGATATAGGGTTACATACGGTCGGTTACAGAGAAAGGAATCTTCATATTTGGACGCCAAGCTTGCCTTCCACGTCAAGGAGAGTCCCATCCGGACACGGGTAGAGTCTTCGGTCTTCGTATCTTCATAGCCCATCAGTCCGGCCCGCGTCTAATAGGTCGGACGCCTGAGGAACCCTTAGTCTAGGACTCCCTCAGTAGCCCCTGAACCAGGCTTCAATGACGAGGTGTCCGGCGCGCTGATTGTCTTCGGCATTGCAAGGTGGGTTCCCCTCTCCAAATACTCCAAGATAATCTTCGGACGCAATAAACATGCTCAGATCTACAACACAAGTACCACACACAACCGTAGAGAATATAATATCGCACGAGTCCAATCCGCTGACAACTTTTTGTAATGTGACATCACATCTCTTCGGTCATCGTGTCGAACCATTTTTCGTCTGCCATTCCACGTTTCGAGATGCGGTTTTAATAGGCACGTCTTGCCGAAGCAGAGATGGTGTCCCCTTATTGTGGGATTCTCATCAATACGGGCGTGGGTAATATAACCGTGCCGTTTACACAGCCCTTGGGAACAGGCAAGTTTTAAGGCGAGTGGGGAGGTGCTTGATATTCACCGCCTTTATAAGGATATAAGGATTCCCTTTCTTCACCCACGCCTTCTCTCTTCCTCTGCCCTTCCATTCTTGAGCTCCAGTGCCCAAGTCCTCATTCTTTCCGCCTCAAGGAAGCACTCAGCCATGTCCGGATCTAGAGGGCAAGACAAGTGGATAGCCTCCTCCGTTAGGGAGAAGGACATCACCTAGCTTTGGGAGGCCGGGTATCTGGCAAAAGAATCGCCCACCGGCTTCTAGCCAAGGGGCAAATCGTCCCCACCCTGAAGCCCAACGAGAGGGTGGTGTTCATCCCTCATTTTGTCCGCGGGTTAGGGTTTCCTCTCCACCCTTTCGTCCGCGGGCTTATGTTCTATTACAGGCCAGACTTCCATGATCTAGCCCCGAACTGTTTCCTCAATATCTCGGCATTCATTGTCGTGTGCGAGGCCTTCCTCCGCATCCAACCCCACTTCGGACTGTGGCTCAAGATTTTCAATGTGAAGCCGAAGGTGGTGGATGGCTAGCACGTGGAGTGCGGAGGCGCCATGGTGAAAAAGGTGCCCAATGTCACATGGCCCAAGGGTACTTCTGTGGAGACCGTCAAGGAGTGGCAGAAACTGTGGTTCTATATCACAGAGCCCCGCGGCACCACTTGGGTTGCGACTTCTGAATTCAAGTCCGGAGCTCCAGTGCGGCTCACCTCCTGGATGGAGAAGGGCCTAAATTGGTCTTCGTCGGACGAGCTGATAGCGCTGCAAACGCGCATTCAAAGCATGGTGGGTAAAAACATCAAGCTTGTTGATGTAATCCAGGTGATGCTGGTTCGCCGGATTCTCCCATGCCAAAGCCGAAGCTGCCCCTTATGGGAATTCGACCCGAAGAAGCACCAAACCTTGGAAAGGATCTTCGGAAACACTCACGAAGATGCCTGGAAGTTGCTCTTTAAGGGCAACGAGACGCCGCCAGCCATAGACTCAGACCGCGGGCATGACATTACCCATTCTGCCAATGAGGTAAGCCTCTCACGTCTCGAGATGCATCCTCCACTTGCTTGTTTCAAGGAGGATATCTAAACTTTATTATTTCAGGTGTGGACACAAAGAGCGGAGCAGATTCAATGTTCAGCTCCGCTGCCCGAGGAACCAGTCTTCCCGCTCCTGGCGAAGATGCTGGTACCGGAGCCCTATAAGGCGCCGGAGAAGAAGGCCAAGAAGAAGGAAAGGGGGTCCGGAGTGGCCCCCATCGCAAGGGAGCTTCGGACGTGCCGTCCGAAGACAAGATTCACTCCTCCGCCGCCGAAGACGATGACGAGGAGGAGGAAGAAAGCACCTCTCCCCCTGATGGGGGTTGGAAGAAGAGGGCGGCCTCCACAAATCTGGAAGCGGAGGCACCCAAGAGGGGGAAGGGTCCCCTTGCCGATAACACCGCGTGGGACGTCGACAGCAGCCCAGAGCGACGCCCCCGAAACAAGCCCCCGGCCGCATCGTAAGTACTAAAACCCGCATACGTCCCTACATCCGGCCTCTCTTGCTTCATGATATTAATATGCTTAAATGATGCCATTGTAGTCCAGCCCACGACAGCTCCCAGCGATCCTCATCAAGAGGTTTGTTGGATTTGAAGGCGATGGCCAACGAGTCAGCGCCGACGGCTCACTCTCCCACGGCTAAGGGCGACGACGAGGTGTTGTCCAAAAGGACCTTCCCAGGCCAGGGAGAGGTTCAGGAGGCCGCCAGGGCGACGCTTGAGGGTGAAACATCGGCTACCGGACACATGGGGGAGCAGACCCCCATGGCGACTGGGGATGGGGGCCTTGCTCAATTCAGCCCCCAGCCGAATACAAGTCCGGAGACCTATATGGCTCCGGAATCCGGCGAGCAACCTCCTTCGAAAGAAGGGGGTGTTCCTATTCCACCGGTGACCTCTGTCCTACTAGAGACACCGGATAATCTGCTGGAAGTGCTACGAGGTGCTTCCATTGTGGATGAACACATATGGGTATGGTGATTGAGAGGGTTCAATCCGTCAAAAGTGGACTGACCGAAGCCTGCGGCAGCCTGATGATAGGATTTGAGGTAAGCAACCCAAAAGAAAAAGTCCTAATATAGACAGTAGCGCCTGAGGCACTGTCTGGTGCTCGGAAAGAAGAGCCGGGCAGAGGATCAATTTATTTTTGCAGGAAACTAACTAAATGTGTCTTATATGAATAAGCAGGCGTCGTTGCTGGCCGCGACCTCGCACACTGCTGAAGTCTCTAGACTAAAGCAGAGACTGGAGCGGTCCGAGGAGGAGCTCGGCCAAGCGAAGAAGCAGCTAGAAGACCAGCGAGGTATGTACTGACTGGCTGTATATTCGGAACAAATAAATAATGCGTATTAACTGTAGTGCCATGATATGTGTAGGAGCGGCGACCAAGGTCGAGGTCCTTAAACAGGCCCTGGCCCAGGCCGAGGAGAAAGCTGCCAAGGAAAAAGCCGCTCGTGAGAAGCACGAGGCCCGGCTGGATGAGGTCCAGCAAGAGCTCCAGGATGCGGTGAAGAAATGTGAATCCTTGGAGCGTGACGTTTCGACTCGAGAGACGGAACTCGCTATGGCCCGCCAAAGCGCGGAAGAGGCCTGGATTAAGGCCCGGGTCGCCCTCCGGGAGATCCAGGAGGCCAAGAAAATCGCGGCGGGTAAGGTGTTTAGTATGAAAAGCAAATATGCGAAGAAGAAGTATCTCTTACTAGCCCGGATTTGGAGTTCTCCAGGGGCGTTTGTGGATTTGCCACACAGTGTGTCTGACGCTGCAGAGTTCTTTCGAGGCGAAGACGGGAGCTATATGAAGAAGCTGTTCTGGTCGCAATATCTTGCGCCAGAACATCCGGTGCCCTTTAGCGATCAGCTAAAATAGCTGGTCGAGCTGCATAGGGTGGCTGAACTAGCCATGAAAGATTTAATAATCCGTATCTGGCCTGCCGAAGCTATGCCCGTCAGCTACTTCAGGCTTGTGAAGCGGTTGGTGAGCGCCTGCCCTCGGCTGGACGTCGTCAAGCGTCTCTGCCTTGTATGATGAAACAAAGTCATTATGTAATATGATGTTTGTTATTTAAAAAATTTCACCTCCTATGCGGTTCTGTTGTGTGAAATCTAAGAGTTGGCCAGTCGTCGGCTTCTGCCCCCACGTAGGCAGTACGGGGGTGTTCGGGATGTAATCTAAACACTCTTGACCTAATTGTTTGGTCCTTGAAGGAGGTGTTTAGCGTGACGGACCAGGCAATCGGACTATGCGTCTTTAGCACCCTCACTTAGCCATATGAGTTTGACAATAAAAATATAGGCACAACCCCTAGTATCCGAACTAGGATGTTGTAAACACCTGATCGGGTAAATACCAATCCCTCGCGTAATGCAGAAAAAATCTCTAAAGATTTGAGACCTCCGAAGAGTTAACCGGCTCTCGCCACATCATGACAGTCAGTTTTCAGCTTTCTCTACTAAGGTGCTCATCCGGGTAAACCAGGGCACAATCGCAGTAGTTCTCCCTTTACTACCCTAGCCGATATAGCAGAACGTAAGGTAGCAAGAACAGGAGCCGGGCAACCCAACTATTGACCAAAGACATGATTCAAAGCCAATGCATATAGTGCTAAATTCGGGGTGCCGAACTATACTGTAAAAAGTGTTCAAACTTTGTTGCCCTGTTGTGGGACTCTATAAAGCCCCTGTCAAATTGAAACGTACCAAGGTATACGGGTGCTGTTTGATAAAGTTATCAAAAAAGAAAAAGAAGAAAGGGTAATAATCTAGAGCCATAGAATTTGGGCTGCAAACAGTTTCCATGATAATTTCATTAGTGCGTCAAAGCGCATTTATACAAGTAGTCCAATAAGCAGAAGGCTATTTAATATGCCTGAACCAAGGGAGAGCTGCGTGTGGGTCCTGAAAATATGTAGAGGGATCGTTAAAGAAACCACCTAAAAATTCCCCCGTACGTCCATGCTTCTTGTCGTCTTCGTGTGTTTATCCTTCGAAAAGGACCGATGGTCAGGCCGTCAGAGAAGGCCTGTGGAAAAGAAACCTGAAAAGGAGACAAAAGAAAAGGTGAAAGTACGTGTGTCCAGGGGCGGTGGAGCCATATTGTGGATCACATGCTAGTTATGCCTCCATCCATGCCCATGGTATTTTGAGTGCGTAGTTATGTACGTGCGGTACAATTGCCGCCACTTTGTCGGGAATGGGACAGAGACCGAATTGCTAGTCGAGCTCTTGACGAGCTGAGCTATCCTGCTGCAGAATAGTCTGAACTCTCTTGACAGTGTCTGGGAGCTCGGCCGCCGAATTAACGTTCTGCTTGAAAAGGCCGCTCTGTACTTCTGCTGCTAAGGTACCGGTGTGTTCCTCGATGCGCAGGGAGTGTTCCGTGTTTCCATTAACTCTTATGATGCCGTGTGTCTGATACATCTCCAACGTATCTATAATTTTTGATTGTTCCATGCTATATTATATCCTGTTTTGGACATTATTGGGCTTTATTATACACTTTTATATTATTTTTGGGACTAACCTATTAACCGGAGGCCCAACCCAGAATTGCTGTTTTTTTGCCTATTTTAGGGTTTCGCAGAAAAAGAATATCAAATGGACTCCAAATGGAGGGAACGTGATTTTTGGAACGAACATGATCCAGAGGACTTGGACCATACGTCAAGCAATCAACCAGGAAGGCATGAGGTAGGGGGGCGCGCCTACCCCCCAGGCGCGCCCTCCACCCTCGTGGGGCCCACGTTGCTGCACCGACGTACTCCTTCCTCCTATATATACCTACGTACCCCAAACTACCAGATACGGAGCCAAAACCCTAATTCCACCGCCGTAACTTTCTGTATCCATGAGATCCCATATTGGGGCCTTTTCCGGAGCTCCGCCGGAGGGGGTATCGATCACGGAGGGCTTCTACATCAACACCATAGCCTCTCCGATGAAGTGTGAGTAGTTTAGTTCAGACCTACGGGTCCATAGTTATTAGCTATCTGGCTTCTTCTCTCTTTTTGGATCTGAATACAAAGTTCTCCCCCTCTCTTGTGGAGATCTATTCGATGTAATCTTCTTTTGCGGTGTGTTTGTTGAGACCGATGAATTGTGGGTTTATGATCAAGTTTATCTATGAACAATATTTGAATCTTCTCTGAATTCTTTTATGTATGATTGGTTATCTTCGCAAGTCTCTTCGAATTATCAGCTTGGTTTGGCCTACTAGATTGATCTTTCTTGAAGTGGGAGAAGTGCTTAGCTTTGGGTTCAATCTTGCGGTGTCCTTTCCTAGTGACAGTAGGGGCAGCAAGGCACGTATTGTATTGTTGCCATCGAGGATAACAAGATGGGGATTATATCATATTGCATGAGCTTATCCCTCTACATCATGTCATCTTGCTTAAAGCGTTACTCTATTCTCTTGAACTTAATACTCTAGATGCATGCTGGATAGCGTTCGATGTGTGGAGTAATAGTAGTAGAATCAGGCAAGAGTCAGTCTACTTGTCTTGGACGTGATGCCTATATACATGGCCATACCTAGATATTCTCATAACTATGCTCAATTCTGTCAATTGCTCAACAGTAATTTGTTCACCCACTGTAATACTTATGCTCTCGAGAGAAGCCTCTAGTGAAACCTATGGCCCCCGGGTCTATTTTCCATCATATTAATCTTCCAATACTTAGTTATTTCCTTTGCCATTTATTTTACTTGCATCTTTATTTCTCTTTATCATAAAAATACCAAAAATATTATCTTATCATATCTATTAGATCCCACTCTTGTAGGTGACCATGAAGGGATTGACAACCCCTTTATCGCGTTGGTTGCGAGGAGTTTATTTGTTTGTGTAGGTGCGAGGGACTCGTGCGTGGCCTCCTATTGGATTGATACCTTGGTTCTCAAAAACTGAGGGAAATACTTACGCTGCTCTACTGCATCACCCTTTCCTCTTCAAGGGAAAACTAACGCAGTGCTCAAGAGGTAGCAAGAAGGATTTCTGGCACCGTTGCCGGGGAGTCTATGCAAAAGTCAACATACCAAGTACTCATCACAAACCCTTATCTCCCGCATTACATTATTTGCCATTTGCCTCTCGTTTTCCTCTCCCCCACTTCACACTTGCCATTTTATTCGTCCTCTCTCTCTCCATCCTCCCTCTCTTTCTATATTGGCCTCTTTTTGCCCGTTTCTTGTTTGCTTGTGTGTCGGATTGCTTGGTTATCACGATGGCTCAAGATAATACCAAATTGTGTGACTTTACCAATACCAACAACAATGATTTTATTAGCACTCCGATTGCTCCTCTTATCGATGCTGAATCTTGTGAAATTAATGCTGCTTTGCTGAATCTTGTCATGAAAGATCCGTTTTCTGGCTTTCCTAGTGAAGATGCCGCTACCCATCTAAACAACTTCATTGATTTGTGTGATATGCAAAAGAAGAAAGATGTGGACAATGATATTGTTAAATTGAAGCTATTTCCTTTTTCGCTTAGAGATCGTGCTAAAGCTTGGTTTTCGTCTTTGCCTAAAAATAGTATTGATTCGTGGAATAAGTGCAAAGATGCTTTTATCTCTAAGTATTTTCCTCCCGCTAAGATCATCTCTCTTAGAAACGATATTATGAATTTTAAGCAACTTGATCATGAACATGTTGCACAAGCTTGGGAGAGGATGAAATTAATGGTACGTAATTGCCCTACACATGGTTTGAATTTGTGGATGATTAACAAAATTTTTATGCTGGATTGAATTTTGCTTCTAGAAATCTTTTAGATTCATCCGCGGGAGGCACTTTTATGGAAATCACTTCATGAGAAGCTACTAAACTCCTAGATAATATTATGGTTAATTATTCTCAATGGCACACTGAAAGATCTACTAATAAGAAAGTGCATGTGGTAGAAGAAATTAATGTTTTGAGTGGTAAGATGGATGAACTTATGAAATTATTTGCTAATAAAAGTGTTTCTTCTGATCCTAATGATATGCCTTTGTCTACTTTGATTGAGAATAATAATGAATCTTTGGATGTGAATTTTGTTGGTAGGAATAATTTTGGTAACAACGTGTATAGAGGAAACTTTAATCCTAGGCCGTATCCTAGTAATTCCTCTAATACTTATGGTAATTCCTACAACAATTCTTATGGAAATTTTAATAAGATACCATCTGATTTTGAATCTAATATTAAATAGTTTATTACCTCACAAAAGAATTTCAATGCTTTGAGTGAAGAGAAATTGCTTAAGATTGATGAGTTGGCTAGGAACGTTGATAGAATTTCTCTTGATGTTGATTCTTTGAAACTTAGATCTATTCCTCCTAAGCGTGATATAAATGAGTCTCTCAAAGCCATGAGAATTTCCATTGATGAGTGCAAAGAAAGAACTGCTAGGATGCGTGCTAAGAAAGATTGCTTTATAAAAGCGTGTTCTTCTAGTTTTCATGATAATGAAGATGAAGATCGAAAAGTTATTGATGTGTCCCCTATTAAATCTTTGTTTTGTAATATGAATCTTGACAATGATGGGACTGAATATGATCCACCTTTACCTAGAAGGCGTTCCAAAAATTCGGAGTCTTTAGATCTTGATGCTAAAATTGTTAAAAGTGGGATTGAAGAAGTCAAAACTTTAAATATTAATGAACCCACTATTTTGGATTTCAAGGAATTTAATTATGATAATTGGTCTTTGATAGATTGTATTTTCTTGTTGCAATCCGTGCTAAATTCTCCTCATGCTTACAGTCAAAATAAAGCCTTTACCAAACATATCGTTGATGCTTTGATGCAATCTTATGAAGGAAAACTTGAGTTGGAAGTTTATATCCCTAGAAAATTTTATGATGAGTGGGAACCTACTATTAAAATTAATATTAAAGATCATGAATGCTATGCTTTGTGTGATTTGGGTGCTAGTGTTTCCACAATTCCAAAGACTTTGTGTGATTTGCTAGGTTTCCGTGATTTTGATGATTGCTCCTTAAACTTGCACCTTGCGGATTCCGCTGTTAAGAAATCTATGGGAAGAATTAATGATGTTCTTATTTTTACAAATAGGAATTATGTGCCCGTGTATTTTATTGTTCTTGACATAGATTGCAATCCTTCATGTCCTATTATTCTTGGTAGACCTTTCCTTAGAACGATTGGTGCAATTATTGATATGAAGGAAGGGAATATTAGATTCCAATTTCCGTTAAGGAAAGGCATGGAACACTTCCCTAGAAAGAAAATTAAATTACCATATGAATCTATTATGAGAGCCACTTATGGATTGCCTTCCAAAGATGGCAATACCTAGATCTATCCTCGCTTTTATGCCTAGCTAGGGGCGTTAAACGATAGCGCTTGTTGGGAGGCAACCCAATTTTATTTTTATTCCTTGCTTTTTGCTCCTGTTTAGTAATAAATTATTTATCTAGCCTCTGTTTTGGTTGTGTTTTTTGTGTTATTAGTGTTTGTGCCAAGTAGAACCATTGGGAAGACTTGAGGAAAGTCTTTTTAATCTTGCTGTAAAAAACAGAAACTTTAGCACTCACGAGAACTGCTGACATTTTTATTTGGAAAGTGATATTTAGTTAATTCTTTTTTCAGATTATTAATATATAAATTCCTCACGTCCAGCAATTTATTTTAGAATTTTTGGGGTTCCATATCTTGTGTTAGCTACAGATTACTACAGACTCTTCTGTTTTTGACAGGTTCTGTTTTTCGTGTGTTGTTTGCTTATTTTGATGAATCTATGGCTAGTAAAATAGTTTATAAACCATAGGGAAGTTGTAATACAGTAGGTTTAACACCAATATAAATGAATAATGAGTTCATTACAGTACCTTTAAGTGGTGTTTTGTTTTCTTTCGCTAACGGAGCTCACAAGATTTTCTACTTTAAGTTTTGTGTTGTGAAGTTTTCAAGTTTTGGGTAAAGATTTGATGGATTATGGAACAAGGAGTGGTAAGATACTAAGCTTGGGTATGCCCATGGAACCCCAAGATAATCTAAGGACACCTAAAAGCCAAAGCTTGGGGATGCCCCAGAAGGCATCCCCTCTTGCGTCTACTTCTATCGGTAACTTTACTTGGAGCTATATTTTTATTTACCACATGATATGTGTTTTTCTTGGAGCATCTTGTATTATTTGAGTCTTTATTTGTCAGTTTTCCACAATCATCATTGCTGCGCACACCTTTTTGAGAGATACACTCATTATTCAGAAATTGTTAGTATACTCTATGTGCTTCACTTATATCTTTTGAGTTATATAGTTTTTGCTCTAGTGCTTCACTTATATCTTTTAGAGCACGTTGGTAGATTTGTTTTATAGAAACCATTGTCCTCTCATGCTTCACTTAGATTATTTCGAGAGTCCTACAAAACAGCATGGTAATTTGCTTTAATTATGTTAGGCATTCAAGATTAATAATAAAATTTTCTTATGAGTGTGTTCAATACTATGAGAAGTTTGAAACTTGATAATTGTTTTGAGATATGGAGATGGTGATATTAGAGTCTTGCTAGTTGAGTAGTTGTGAATTTGAGAAATGCTTGTGTTGAAGTTTGTGAATCCCGTAGCATGCATGTATGGTGAACCGTTATGTTAAGAAGTCGGAGGATGATGTATTTATTGCTTGTCCTCCTTATGAGTGGCGGCCGGGGATGAGCGATGGTCTTTTCCTACCAATCTATCCCCCTAGGAGCGTGCACGTAGTACTTTTCTTCGATAACTAATAGATTTTTTGCAATAAGTATGTGAGTTCTTTATGACTAATGTTGAGTCAATGGATTATACGCACTCTCACCCTTCCACCATTGCTAGCCTCTCTAATACCGCGCACCTTTCGCCGATATCATACACCCACCATATACCTTCCTCAAAACAACCACCATACCTACCTATCATGGCATTTCCATAGCCATTCCGAGATATATTGCCATGCAACTTCCCACCGTTCCGTTTACTATGACACGCTCCATCATTTCATATTGCTTCGCATGATCATGTAGTTTGACATTTTAGTTGTGGCAAAGCCACCCTTCATAATTCTTTCATATAAGTCACTCATGCATCATTGCTATCCCGGTACACCGCCGGAGGCATTCATATAGAGTCATACTTTTTTCTAGTATCGAGTTGTAATCATTGAGTTGTAAACAAATAGAAGTGTGATGATCATCATTCATAGAGTATTGTCCCAATAAAAAAAGAGAAAGGCCAAAAAAGGACCCAAAAAAGAGAGTAAATAAATAAAAAGGGGCAATACTACTATCCTTTTTTCCACACTTTTGCTTCAAAGTAGCACCATGATCTTCATGATAGAGAGTCTCCTATGTTATCACTTTCATATACTAGTGGGAATTTTCCATTATAGAACTTGGCTTGTATATTCCAACGATGGGCTTCCTCAAATGCCCTAGGTCTTCGTGAGCAAGCAAGTTGGATGCACACCCACTTAGTTTCTTTTGTGGAGCTTTCATACATTTATAGCTCTAGTGCATCCGTTGCATGGCAATCCCTATTCACTCACATTGATATCTATTAATGGGCATCTCCATAGCCCGTTGATACGCCTAGTTGATGTGAGACTATCTTCTCCTTTTTTGTCTTCTCCACAACCACCATTCTATTCCACCTATAGTGCTATGTCCATGGCTCACGCTCATGTATTGCGTGAAGATTGCAAAAGTTTGACAACACCAAAAGTATGAAACAATTGCTTGGCTTGTCATCGGGGTTGTGCATGATTTGAATACTTTGTGTGGTGAAGATGGAGCATAGCCAGACTATATGATTTTGTAGGGATAACTTTCTTTGGCCATGTTATTTTGAAGAGACATAATTGCTTAGTTAGTATGCTTGAAGTATTATTATTTCTATGTCAATATTGAACTTTTGTCTTGAATCTTTCGGATCTGAATATTCATACCACAATTAAGAGAATTACATTGAAATTATGCCAAGTAGCATTCCACATCAAAAATTCTGTTTTTATCATTTACCAACTCGAGGACGAGCAAGAATTAAGCTTGGGGATGCTTGATACGTCTCCAATGTATCTATAATTTTGATTGTTCCATGCTATATTATATCCTGTTTTGGACATTATTGGGCTTTATTATACACTTTTATATTATTTTTGGGACTAACCTATTAACCGGAGGCCCAACCCAGAATTGCTATTTTTTGTTGTTGCCTATTTTAGGGTTTCATAGAAAAAGAATATCAAACGGAGTCCAAACGGAATGAAACCTTTGGGAACGTGATTTTTGGAACAAACATGATCCAGAGGACTTGGACCCTCCGTCAAGCAATCAACCAGGAAGGCACGAGGTAGGGGGCGCGCCTACCCCCCCCCCCCCCCCCCAGGCGCGCCCTCCATCCTCGTGGGGCCCTCGTCGCTCCACCGATGTACTCCTTCCTCCTATATATACCTACGTACCCCCAAACTACCAGATACGGAGTCAAAACCCTAATTCCACCGCTGTAACATTTTGTATTCACGAGATCCCATCTTGGGGCCTTTTCCGGAGCTCCGCCGGAGGGGGTATCGATCACGGAGGGCTTCTACATCAACACCATAGCCTCTCCGATGAAGTGTGAGTAGTTTACTTCAGGCCTACGGGTCCATAGTTATTATCTAGATGGCTTCTTCTCTCTTTTTGGATCTCAATACAAAGTTCTCCCCCTCTATTGTGGAGATCTATTCGATGTAATCTTCTTTTGCGGTGTGTTTGTTGAGACCAATGAATTGTGGGTTTATGATCAAGTTTATCTATGAACAATATTTGAATCTTCTCTGTATTCTTTTATGTATGATTGGTTATCTTTGCAAGTCTCTTCGAATTATCAGTTTGGTTTGGCCTACTAGATTGATCTTTCTTGCAATGGGAGAAGTGCTTAGCTTTGGGTTCAATCTTGCGGTGTCCTTTCCCAGTGACAGTAGGGGCAGCAAGGCTCTACTGCATCACCCTTACCTCTTCAAGGGAAAACCAACGTAGTGCTCAAAAGGTAGCATGGTCTGGGCATCTTGAGCTTGGGGTAAGTGTAGTGTGGCACCGCGTTGAATCGAGCAAATGTGGTTCGTCCAAGCAGTGTGTGATAGCCGCTGCAAAAGGGGACGATATCGAAGATTAACTCCTCGCTTCGGAAGTTGTCCGGAGATCCGAAGACAACCTCTAGTGTGATTGAGCCCGTACAATGGGCCTCTACACCTGGTATGAGTCTTTTAAAGGTAGTCTTTGTGGGCTTGATCCGTGATGGATTAATGCCCATTTTGCGCGCTATATCCTGATAGAGTAGGTTGAGACTGCTGCCACAGTCCATCAGGACTCGCGTCAGGTGGAACCCATCAATGATTGGGTCCAGGACCAGTGCGGCTGAACCGCCGTGACGGATACTGGTCGGATGATCCCGACGATCGAAAGTGATCGGGCATGATGACCATGGATTAAATTTTGGGGCGACTGGCTCTATCGCGTAGACGTCCCTGAGCGCGTGTTGGTGCTCCCTCTTGGGGATGTGGGTAGCGTATATCATGTTTACTGTTTTGACCTGTGGGGGAAACTTCTTCTGTCCCCCTGTGTTCGGTGGCCGGGGCTCCTCGTCGTTGTCCTTGCTTTGCGATCCCTTCTCCTTGCTTTCGGCATTTAACTCGCCGGCCTGTTTAAAAACCCAACAATCTCTGTTGGTATGATTGGGTGGTTTGTCTAGGGTGCCATGGATCTGGCATGGGCGATCGAGTATGCGGTCCAAGCTGGATGAGCCCGAATTGTTCTTTTTGAACGGCTTCTTCCGCTGACCGGACTTAGAGCCACTAAATCCGGCATTGACCGCTGTATCATCGGTGTTGTCATTTTTGTTTCGACGCTTGTGTTTGTTGCGTCGGGACTTGTCGTTGCTATTTCTGGCTTCAGAGGTGCCAGCGTTGCTTGCATTATTTTTGCTACGGGATAGCCGTTGTCGCGCGTCGAGGCACGCCCCCGTGATCCATAGATCGATTTGGTCGGGCCTATTTTATTCTTCAGGCCCTGCCAGAGATCATACGTGTATCCCTGAGTAGTTTTGTCTCTGCCTTTACGGCGAGGTAAGGCGGGCTGGTGTTCGGCTTGTGTTGCCGCTTTGTCCTGACCCCGTGGTGGTCAGTCAGCCGCATTGTGTACTGACAGTCTGGGCTCTAACGCCTCATCATCGAATCGAGCTAGCAATTTACGCTTCGGGTAACTTTTGAGTGGTCGCTTGAGGCCGTGCTCCTCGGCTGCCAGGACATCAGTCCGTCTATCGTTGAGCAGATCTTGATCAGCTTGAAGCTGATGCTGTTTCTTTTTCAGGCTCCTTGCAGTGGCAATTAGCTGGCGCTTGAAGCGCTCCTGTTCTAGAGGTTCCTCGGGCACGATAAAATCCTCGGTGCCGAGGCTTGCCTCATCCTCGGAGAGCGGAAGATAATTACTATCCTCCGAATCTTCGTGCGTGGCCTGTTTACTGGGCTAACTTGCCCATCTTCCCATTCATCCTGTTCGGAAGTTGGTTGAACGGGGTCTTCATTGTTTTCGGCATTGTCCAGAGTGTTGTCTTCTTCTGTGCCGGTGTTGCTGTCTTTGCTGCGGTGTGACTAAGAGCGGCGCCGCTGACACCGGCGCTTCGGTTGTATCTCGGGAGGTTTATCCTCAACCGGATCTTCCTTGTCATCGCCGATATTCTCCTTTGGTGCATCCACCATGTATACGTCATACGAGGAAGTGACCGTCCAGCGTCCGGTAAACGGCGTGTTTTGGGACTCTTCTTCTCCAGCATCATCATCCATACCGTCGATGTCGTCGGAGCCGTAATCGAGCGTGTCGGTTAAGTCTTCGACAGTGGCTATGAAGTGGGCGGTGGGTGGGAAGCGAAATTCTCCGTCATCAGCCTCCAGTTCAAACCGGGTATAATTCGACTGTGAGCCCCCCGCTAAGGATAATGCTCTTAACGAGTTTAACACGTCGCCCAAAGGCGAGTGCCAGAAGATGTCCACGGAGCTGAATTCGACGATCGATGATCGATCGAGCTCAACGTATGCGGATGCACAAGGTTCGGAACCTGTAGCCAGAGACGAGTCCATGGTTCTGGTGACACAGATGTCACTTGAAGTTCGGTCTGTGTGCGGCGGGGTTGAGCTTCACGTCTTTAGATGGCGCGATCTGCTCCAGATCTAGGGCTAGAGCAGCTACAGGTACTATCTCCTGGGTATGGTTCGATGACAGATTTACATCATGTTCTTCGTGGTGGCAGGGAGCGGCTGCCGTGGTCTCGAATCCGTCGAAGATCAAGTCTCCACGGATATCTCCAAATTTGACCTGATGGCCAGGGGCATAGCTTTCGATCAGCTCTAGATGGCCAAGTGAGTTGGCCCGTAGTGCGAAGCCGCCGAACACGAAGATCCATCTGGGGAGAAAGACTTCCCCTTGGACAGCATTGTTGTTGATGATTAAAGGACCGATCAAAACTTTTGACGACAGCACAGTGGAACTCTCGATGAAAGCGCCAATGTCGGTGTCAAAACCGGTGGATCTCGGGTAGGGGGTCCTGAACTGTGCGTCTAAGGTCGATGGTAACAGGAGACAGGGGACACAATGTTTACCCAGGTTCGGGCCCTCTCTATGGAGGTAATACCCTACTTCCTGCTTGATTGATCTTGATGAATATGAGTATTAAGAGTTGATCTACCATGAGATCGTAATGGCTAAACCCTAAAAGTCTAGCCTGTCTGACTATGATTATGAGGATATATCTCTACGGACCTAGCCCTCCGGTTTATATAGACACCAGAGGGATCTAGGGTTACATAAGGTCGGTTACAGATAAAGGAATCTTCATATTTGGATGCCAAGCTTGCCTTCCACGTCAAGGAGAGTCCCATCCAGACAAGGGTAGAGTCTTCGGTCTTCGTATCTTCACATCCCATCAGTCCGGCCCGCGTCTAATAGGTCGGACGCCCAAGGACCCCTTATTCCAGGACTCCCTCATGTACCCAACAGTTTCTTTTTGGTATCCTATGAAGATGCAGTTCTCCGATTTGGGTTCAAGCTTATCAGGCTGAAGCTTTTTCACATAAGCATCGCAACCTCAAACTTTGAGAAACGACAGCTTAGGTTTCTTGCCAAACCAAAGTTCATATAGTGTTGTCTCAGCGGATTTAGATGGTGCCCTATTTAACGTGAATGCCTCTGTCTCTAATGCATAGCCCCAAAACGATAGTGGTAAATCGGTAAGAGACATCATAGATCGCACCATATCTAATAGAGTACGGTTACGACGTTCAGACGCACCATTACGCTGTGGTGTTCTAGGTGGCGTGAGTTGCGAAACTATTCCACATTATTTCAAATGAAGGCCAAACTCGGAACTCAAATATCTGCCTCCATGATTAGATTGTAAAAACTTTATTTTCTTGTTACGATGATTTTCCACTTCACTTTGAAATTCTTTGAACTTTTCAAATGTTTTAGACTTATGTTTCATCAAGTAGATATATCCGTATCTGCTTAAATCATCTGTGAAGGTCAGAAAATAATGATACCCGCCGCAATCCTCAACACTCATCGGACCGCATACATCAGTATGTGTTATTTCCAATAAGTCAGTGGATCGGAGAACAGAGTCTTAGTCATCTTGCCCATGAGGCATGGTTCACAAGCATCAAGTGATTCATAATCAAGTGATTCCAAAAGCCCATCAACATGGAGTTTCTTCATGCGCTTTACACCAATATGACCTAAACTGCAATGCCACAAATAAGTTTCACTATCATTATTAGCTTTGCATCTTTTGGCATCAATATTATGAATATGTGTAGTACCACAACCGAGATTCAACAAAAATAGACCACTCATCAAGGGTGCATGACCATAAAAGATATTACTCATATAAATAGAGCAACCATTATTCTTAGATTTAAATGAATAACCGTATCGCATCAAACAAGATCCAGATATAATGTTCATGCTAAATGCTGGCACCAAATAACAATTATTTAGGTCTAAAACTAATCTCGAAGGTAGATGTAGAGGTAGTGTGCTCACGACGAACACATCGACCTTGGAACCATTTCTGACGCACTTCGTCACCTCGTCCTTAGCCAATCTTTTTTTAATCTGTAGCCCCTGTTTCAAGTTGCAAATATGAGCAACAGAACTAGTATGAAATACCCAGGCACTACTACAAGCATTAGTAAGGTACACATCAATAACATGTATATCAAATATAGCTTTCACTTTGCCATCCTTCTTATCCGCCAAATACATGGGGCAGTTCCGCTTCCAGTGACCAGTCCCTTTGCAGTAGAAGCATTCAGTTTCAGGCTTAGGTCCAGACTTGGGCTTCTTCCCGGGAGCAGCAACTTGCTTGCTATTCTTGATGAGGACATGACTACCTTAGATACGACCAAAAATATTGCATACATGCATATTTGTCAGGTGATTTCTAATGCAAACTATTCAATAATCTATTTATGTTATCCAGAACAAAAAATACTTCACACACTTTTGTGTTTTGTCTAATTGCAGGTGTATGGGACATTTGTACAATCCACATATGAAGATAAGGGAAAAGGAGAAGTTTAGGTTGTGTTCAAAAAGTCCTCTCACGTCACTTTTGGGCCAAGAGAAGATAGAGTCCAAGTCTCTCACGTTCTGGATTCAGATTCGGACTGCACAAAAATACCTGACTTAAAACACCAACAACTTTTTCATACGGACTCCGAATTGGGTGATTCTTTTTTTGTTGGAAGCTAGATTTCGTGCTCTTTCCAACCCAATTGGATTCACCTTCAAATTCGTCCGGAGCGTTGAGTTACGGACGAAACAATATGACATTGCAGCAGAATCCGAGTCAAACTACAAGCCCAAAGGTGTTCCATCACCTCCACTTGGGCCCATGAGCCTTGTATGACCTAGGGTTAGTTTTAGGCTGCCTTGGGACGTCTTCCCACCTCCTTGGCCGCCACCCCTTGCTCCTATATAAGTAGATCCATCTAGTAGCTTTTTCCTTGGGATTTGTTTAGTTAAAAGTTAGCCATTGCAACTTCGTGTACTTCGTTTGTGTCCAACGACCAGACCAAGACCGCTTCCGGATCCCCACCATTATCAATACTTCATATATATTTGCAATATTTAGATTGCTTTATCATATTCTTGCTCGTTCTTCGATTGCTAGCAGGAATAGACCTTCGTGGTCAGGCTGACCGCGCTTCCAGCATCGTCAGTAACCTCAGGAGATTGGTTTAGCGATTGCTAAGGCGCAACGTCGTGCACATTTGTAGTCGGATCGTCAAAGTCGTCTCCACCAAATCAATAGTTATCATCTCGTCGAAAGATCGGGACCTTCGCCTCTATCAAGTGGTATCAGTTTTCAGGTTGCTCGGTGAGAATTTCCAGTTTATCCTAGATTAGATTTTTTTTCTTACCTATTGTCCAAGAAAAAGCCACAAAAAAAGTTAGATCTATTCATCCTTTGTCCAAGCCAGTCTGAGCCTTTGCAATTTTCTTTTCATTGCTTGCATAGTTGAATTATCGGTTGAATCGTCGTGTCGAGTTGCTGGTCTTAGTGTCTAGGTCGTTTAGAGTTCCGAGTTCTGTTCACATTAGTCACATCGCCGCTGCATCGTTATCCCTTCCGCTGTCCACCACCCATCCATCAATTTCCTCCACGTGCTACCCACCGTTCATTGTAATAATCATAGTTGAGATCGTTCCCATCTTCGCTTGATTCAATCTACATCTTATCTAGTTTGTTTTGGAAAGAGGGAGAGAGAAAAAAAGATAGAGAAAAAAAACGAGAGAAAAAAAAAGTAAAAAAAAAGTCAGAGAAAAAAAAGAAAGGAAAAGAAAAAAGTGTGAGAAAAAAAGAGAGGAGAAAATTTTTTTTGGATCTATCTAGACTCAATCTCGTAGTTGAATTCGGATTGGAATCTGTTTTGTGCATTGTTCAGTAAAACAGGCATAACTTCCTCATATGAAGTCTGTTTTGGCTCCGCGAGAACTCATATGGAAGCTAGCGACGAGCCGCATCTAAATAGTTGCAGAAGCTAGTTCAGTATTTGGCACCTCAACATCAGCTTTTAAATAGGTCTACTGCTATTGTGATCTTCACTTATATCTTGCTGTCCAGAGCTACTTCATATCCTTTATTGATGCTAGTTGTGCTACGACGTGACCTCATTAGTGTTCTAGGCTCGCGCCTCTAGTTTGGTCTAGCCTAGGACCAGCACAGTACCGTCGTTGAGCGTTTATTCAACATTGCATCTCTGAATTGATTATTGCTAATCTTTTGCTACCATATATAGCAAACCCAGCTCCACATATTTCTACACCGTGTATACGCACGTTCCCCTGGCAATCGCTTTACACAATCTTCGGAGTTATTTGACACCGCTGGTTGCCTCTCACCACTTGCCGCATGGTAAGAACTTGTAAGATATTGATATTTGCTTTACTGTGAGCACTTTACAACCACATCCTAGTAGTTCATAGGAACATTATTCTTTAATGACAGGTTCCAGAGATAGAAGTTCTTGGACGACGGACACATCTTCACCATCACGAGAGTTGGGACCACACACACAAGCATATGGTCAGGTTATCTCTTTACCATCATTTGAGGGTAGATTTAATCCTGCTATTTATCTAGCTTGGGAGCTTGAAGTAGAACAAGTTTTTAGTCACCATGATTTTTCTAAACTTGAGAGAGTACGAGCTACCATTAGAGCATTTACTGGTTTTGCTTCTGTTTGGTGGAGTGTACATTGTAAGAAAAACATTGATAACCAACCCACAACTTGGAAAGTTTTGAAAGCTGTAATGAGACAACAATTTTTTCCTCCTTACTATCGTCGTGAATTGCGTCGCAAATTGGAGCAATTAAAACAAGGCAGTAACACTGTTCATGCTTACTACCAAGAGTTCAAATCTTATATGCATCATTGTGACATAGAAGAATCTGAGGATGATACAATGAATAGATTTTTTGGTGGTTTGAACCATGATATTCATGCAAGATTTCAGTATATTCCTCGTTGCATTACTGGTATGTATGTCCGTGCTTGTACCTTTGAGAGACAGATACAGGAGGATGCATTGGGTGACTACAACAACTACTATTCCAGTTCATGCTCACCACCGCCGGTTGGTTACTCCACTATTGCACCTACTAGAGCAGCCCCACCTCGGATTGTGAGCGCGATATCATCTCAAGAGTATGGTACATTGTCAACATCCGTACCTACATCAGCTACATCTCTGCGAGGTAACAGTAAAGGTACTGATGATATAACTTCACATGAGAATGAAGCATGCCTAGTTAACTTGCATGCATCATGTGTTGAGTTACCTGTTGATTTGAGCACACCACCTATTTTAGAGACTCTTTTTACTGTCATGAATGCGTCATGTGATCAAACAACTAAAATATCAACAATTTTGAGTGCACCCATTGAATTAACTGTTAATGCAAAAGAACCAATGTTTAATCATTTTGAGTGCACCCATTGAATTAATTGCAGCAATAGAAGTTGTTGGAGACTACATATCTCTCAACTCCGGCATTTTCTTGAAATATTTACTTCAACTCCTGGAACATCTCATATTCTCCATGACGTTCGGCGAAGGTCCCGATCTTTTGATGAGATGATAACTATCGATTTGGTGGAGACGACTTTGACGATCCGACTACAAACGTGCACGACGTTGCGCCTTAGCAATCGCTAAACCAATCTCCTGAGGTTACTGACGATGCTGGAAGCGCGGTCAGCCTGACCACGAAGGTCTATTCCTGCTAGCAATTGAAGAACGAGCAAGAATATGATAAAGCAATCTGAATATTGCAAATATATATGAAGTATTGATAATGGTGGGGATCCGGAAGCGGTCTTGGTCTGGTCGTTGGACACAAACGAAGTACACGAAGTTGCAATGGCTAACTTTTAACTAAACAAATCCCAAGGAAAAAGCTACTAGATGTATCTACTTATATAGGAGCAAGGGGTGGCGGACAAGGAGGTGGGAGGACGTCCCAAGGCAGCCTAAAACTAACCCTAGGTCGTACAAGGCTCATGGGCCCAGGTGGATGTGATGCAACACCTTTGGACTTGTAGTTTGACTCGGATTCTGCTGCAACGTCAGATTGTTTCGTCCGTAACTCAATGCTCCGGACGAATTTGAAGGTGAATACAATTGGGTTGGAAAGAGCACGAAATCTAGTTTCCAACAAAAAAAGAATCACCCAATTCGGAGTCCGTATGAAAAAGTTGTTGGCGTTTTGAGTCAGGTATGTCTGTGCAGTCCGAATCTGAATCCAGAACGTGAGAGACTTGGACTCTATCTTCTCTTGGCCCAAAAGTAACGTGAGAGGACTTTTTGAACACAACCTAAACATCTCCTTTCCCTTATCTTCATGTGTGGATTGTACAAATGTCCCATACACCTGCAATTAGACAAAACACAAAAGTGTGTGAAGTATTTTTGTTCTGGATAACATAAATAGATTATTGAATAGTTTGCATTAGAAATCACCTGACAAATATGCATGTATGCAATATTTTTGGTCGTATCTAAGGTAGTCATGTCCTCATCAACGTTCAAAACATCTTTGAAGTCTCGATTCTAAGCCATAAAGCACGACACACTGAACTATCGAGTAGTCATCAGATTTAGCTTGCCAGACGTTCATAATGTCAGGAGTTGCTCCTGCAGCAGGCCTCGTACCTAGCGGTGCATCAAGGACATGATTCTTTTGTGCAGCAATGAGGATAATCCTCAAGTTACGGACCCAGTCCATGTAGTTGCTACCATCATCTTTCAACTAAGCTTTCTCTAGGAACACATTAAAATTCAAGGGAACGGTAGCATGGGCCATTGATCTACAACATAGTTATGCAAAAACTATCAGGACTAAGTTCATGATAAATTCAAGTTCAATTAATCATATTACTTAAGAACTCCCACTTAGATAGACATCCCTCGAGTCATCTAACTGATCACGTGATCCATATGAACTAAACCATGTCCGATCATCACGTGAGATAGAGTAGTTTTCAATGGTGAACATCTCTATGTTGATCATATCTACAATACGATTCACGTTCGAGCTTTCGGTCTTAGTGTTTCGAGGCCATGTCTGGACATGCTAGGCACGTCAAGTTTAACCCAAGTATTCGACACGTGCAAAATTGTCTTGCACCTATTGTATGTGAACATAGAGCTTATCACACCCGATCATCACGTGGTGTCTCGGCACGAGAACTGTCGCAACGGTGCATACTCAGGGAGAACACTTATACCTTGAAATTTAGTGAGGGATCATCTTATAGTGCTACCACCGTACTAAAAAAATAAGATGCCTAAAAGATAAACATCACATGCAATCAAAATATGTGACATGATATGGCAATCATCATCTTGTGCCTTTGATCTCCATCTCCAAAGCACCGACATGATCTCCATCGTCACCGGCTTGACACCTTTGATCTCCATCATAGCGTCGTTGTCGTCTCGCCAACTATTGCTTCTACGACTATCGCTAACGCATAGTGATAAAGTAAAGCAATTAGATGGCGATTGCATTTCATACAATAAAGCAACAACCATAAGGCTCCTGCCAGTTGCCGATAAATTTTACAAAACATGATCATCTCATACATCAAAATATATCTCATCATGCCTTGACCATATCACATCACAACATGCCCTGCAAAAACAAGTTAGACGTCCTATACTTTGTTGTTGCAAGTTTTACGTGGCTGCTACAGGCTTCTAGTAAGAACCATTCTTACCGATGCATAAAAACCACAACGGTTTTTCGTCAAGTGTGCTATTTTAACCTTCAACAAGGACCAGCCGTAGTCAAATTTGATTTAACTAAAGTTGGAGAAATAGAGACTCGCCGGCCACCTTTATGCAAAACAAGTTGCATATCTGTCGGTGGAACCAGTTTCATGAACGAGGTCATGTAAGGTTGGTCCGGGCCGCTTCATCCAACAATACCACCGAATCAAAATAAGACGTTGGTGGTAAGCAGTATGACTATGATCGCCCACAACTCTTTGTGTTCTACTTGTGCATATCATCTATGCATAAACCTAGCTCGGATGCCACTTCTGGGAAACGTAGCATGAAATTTCAAAAAAATTCCTATGATCACGCAAGATCTATCTAGGAGATGGATAGCAACGAGAGGGGGAGAGTGTGTCCATGTACACTCGTAGACTGAAAGCGGAAGCGCTAGGTTAATGCGGTTGATGTAGTCAAACGTCTTCGCGGTCCAACAGATCAAGTACCAAAAGTTCGGCACCTTCGAGTTCAGCACACGTTCAGCTCGATGACATCCCTCCAACTCTTGATCCAGTAGATGGTCGAGGGATAGTTTCGTCAGCACGACGGCATGGTGATGGTGATGGTGATGTGATCCACGCAGGGCTTCGCCTAAGCACTACGATGCTATGACCGGAGGAGTAAACTGTGGAGGGGGCACTGAGGGAGTCCTGGACTAAGGGGTCCTCGGGCGTCCGGCCTGTTAGCCATGGGCCGGACTTATGGGTTATGAAGATACGAAGACCGAAGTCTGCACCCGTGTCCGGATGGGACTCTCCTTGGCATGGAAGGCAATCTTGGTGACTAAATATGTAGATTCCTTTCTTTATAACCGACCTTGTGTAACCCTAGATCCTCCCGGTGTCTATATAAACCGGAGGACTTAGTCCGAAGGAGAGACATTATCATAGCCATACAAGCTAGACCTCTAGGGTTTAGCCAAAACGATCTCATGTTAGATCAACTCTTGTAATACTCATATTCATCAAGATCAATCAAGCAGGACGTAGGGTATTAACTCCATAAAGATGGCCCGAACCTGGGTAAAACATTGTGTCCCCTGTCTCCTGTTACCATCGACCTTAGACGCACAGTTCGGGACCCCCTACCCGAGATCCGCCGGTTTTGACACCGAC
Source organism: Triticum aestivum (assembly GCF_018294505.1). NCBI lineage: Eukaryota > Viridiplantae > Streptophyta > Magnoliopsida > Poales > Poaceae > Triticum > Triticum aestivum. The sequence goes on from NC_057800.1 coordinate 319,903,418, forward strand.
ATTGGTGCTTTCATTGAGAGTTCCACTGTGCCGTCATCAAGAGGTTCAATGGCTCCTTCAACCATCTACAATGATGCTGCCCAAGGGGGAGTCTTTCTCCCCAAATAGATCTTTGTGTTCGGCCGCTTCGCTCTGCGGGCCAACTCGCTTGGCCATCTGGAGCAGATCGAAACGTCCCTGGCCATCAGGTCATATTTGGGAGCTTGAACTACGTTGTGGACATCCGTGGAGACTTGATCTTTGTCGGATTCGAGACCGCGGCTACCACTCCTGGGCACCCCGAGGGACATGACCTAAATCTGTCATCGGATTACATCCAGGAGACAGCTCCCATAACCGCTCTGGCCCTAGATCCGGAGCAGACTACACCATCCAAGGACGGGAGGATCAACCCCACCACAGAGGCCACAGATTCCACGGCGTTGGAGCCGCACATAGACTTGATCTCACACGATACCTATGCCACCGGAACTCCGGACTCGTTTTCAGCCGTAAGTTCCAAACCATGTGAGACCGCGGACGCCGAACTTGATCCTTTATCGATCTTCGAATTCAGCGCCGCAGACATGTTCCAGCACTCGCCTTTGAGCAACATGCTAAACTCATTAAAGAACTATATCCGGTTCGAACTAGGGGCTGACGATGGAGAATTTTGCTCCCCACCCGCCACCCACTTCATAGCCACGGTCGAGGATTTAACCAACACACTTGATTACGACTCTGAGGACATCGACGGTATGGATGACGATACCGGAGAAGAAGAACCCCAGAACCCGCCGTTCACCGGATGCGCATGGCCACTTCCTCGTATGATGTATACATGGTGGATGCACCAAAGGAGAACAACCGCGATGACAAGGAAAATTCAGCTGAGGATAAACATTCCGAAATACAATCCAAGCGCCGGCGCTAGCAACGTTGCTCTAAGTCACGCCCCAGTAAAAACAGCAACACTGGCACATGAGAAGATAACACTCCAGAAGGTGTCAAAGACAACGAAGACCCCGTTGAAACAGCTAATGAACAAGATGAATAGGAAGACGAGCAGGTTAGCCCTGGTAAACAGGCCACACACGAAGACTCGGAGGACGGAAGTTATCTCCCGCTCTCCGAGGATGAGATGAGCCTCGGCACCGACGATTTCATCGTGCCTGAGGAACCTCTTGAGCAGGAGCGCTTCAAGCGCCAGCTAATAGCCACTGCAAGGAGCCTGAAAAAGAAGTAGCAGCAGCTTCAAGCTGATCAAAATTTGCTCAATGATAAATGGACCGATGTCCTAGCAGCCGAAGAATACAACCTCAAGCGCCCAACCAACAGTTACCCAAGGCGCAAATTGCTACCTTAGTTTGACGAGGAGGCACCGGAATACATACCACCATCGTACAATGCGGCTGACCGACCACCACGTGGTCAGGACAAAACGACATCTCACGCCGAACACCAGCCCACACAGCCTCATCGCACAGGTAGAGGTAAATTAGCCCACAGCCATACATATGACCTTTGGCAAAACCTAAACAATAAAGCAGGACATACCAGATCAATCTATGGATCTCGAGGACGTGCCTCGACACGCGACGACGGCCACCTATTCGGACATGACAAACTTAGTCATGCGCGGGCTGAAAACCGCAGACGGAGTCCATCAGAGCTACATCGCGATACGGCCCGATATAGAGGCGCCACACACCCTCATTGCTTCACTGATGAGGTCATGGATCATGAATTCCCGTAAGGGTTCAAGCCCGTGAATAGAGAATCATACGATGGAACCACGGACCCCGTGGTGTGGATCGAAGACTTCATTCTCCACATTCATATGGCCCGCGGCGATGATCTCGATGCCATCAAATACCTTCCTTTAAAACTCAAGGGACCAGCTCGGCACTGGTTAAACAGCCTACCTGAAAATTCTATCGGCAGCTGGGAGCACTTGGAAGAAGCCTTCCTCGACAACTTCCAAGGTACATATGTCCGGCCACCAGACGACGATGACTTAAGACACATAGTTCAACAACCTGGAGAGCCCGCCAGGAAATTCTGGACTAGGTTCTTAACAAAAAAGAACCAAATCATCGATTGTCCGGATGCCAAAGTCCTAGCAGCCTTCAAACACAACATCCGTGACGAATGGCTCACTCGCCACCTCGGCCAAGAAAAGCCAAAATCCAGGGCGGCCCTCACGGCACTCATGACCCGCTTTTGTGCAGGCGAGGACAGTTGGTTGGCCCGTAGCAAAACATGCAAGTGACGCCGGCACCCCTGAAGTAAAAAATAACAAAGACAAGTCTCGACGCAATAGATACAAGCATCGAAACAACAGTGATAACACTGAGGATACGGCGGTCAATGGCGGATTCAGTGGCTCTAAGTCCGGTCAGCGGAAGATGCCGTTCCAAAAGAACAATTCAGGCCCATCCAGCTTGGACCGCATACTTGATCATCCGTGCCAGATTCATGGCACCCCGGACAAACCACCCAATCATACAAATGGAGATTGCTGGGTTTTTAAACAGGCCGGCAAATTAAACGCCGAGAACAGGGAAAAAGGATCGCAAAGCGAGGACGATGACGAAGAGCCCCGGCAACCGAACATAGGGAGATAAAAGAAGTTTCCCCCACAGGTCAAAACGGTGAACATGACATACACTACCCACATCTCCAAGAGGGAGCGCAAGTGTGGGCTCAGGGACGTCTACGCGATAGAGCCATTCGCCCCAAAATTTAATCCATGGTCGTCATGCCCGATCACTTTTGATCGCCGGGATCATCCGACCAGTATCCATCACGGTGGCTCAGCCGCACTGGTCCTAGAGCCAATAATTGACGGGTTCCACCTGACTCGCATCCTTATGGACAGAGGTAGCAACCTCAATCTGCTCTATCAGGATACAACGCGAAAAATGGGCATTAACCCATCACGGATCAAGCCCACCAGGACTACCTTGAAATGAGTCATACTAGGCGTAGAAGTCCGCTGTACGGGCTCAAACACACTAGAGGTTGTCTTCGGATGTTCGGACAACTTCCGAAGTGAGGAGTTAATCTTCGATATCGTCCCCTTCTGCAGCGGCTATCACGCACTGCTCGGACGAACTGCGTTTGCTCGATTCAACGCAGTACCACACTATGCTTATCTCAAGCTCAAGATGCCTGGTCCACGCGGCCTCATAACGGTCAACGGAAATACGAAACGCTCCCTCCGTACAAAAGAGCACACAGCTGCCTTAGCAGCAGAAGTATAGAGCGGCCTTCTTAAGCAGAACCTTAACTCGGCTGCCGAGCCCACGGACACCGTTAAGAGGGTCCGAACTACTCTGCAGCAGGAGACCTCGGCTCGTCAGGAGCTCGACTAGCAATCGGGCCTCCGTCTCAGTCCCGATAAAGTGGTCGCATTCGTGCCACGTGTACATAACTATGCACTCAAAATCCCATGGGCATCGACGGAGGCATAGCTAGCTTGTGGTCCATAGTACGGCTAAACCGACATCGGATACACACACACTTTCACTTTTACTTGTTTCCTTTTTAGGTCTCAATCACACATGCCCCATCTGGTGGTCCGGTCATCGGTACTCTTGAAGGATAAACACAACAAGATGACAAGAAACGCAGACAAATGGGGACTTTTTAGGTGATTCCGTTAAACGATAATTCTACCTGTTTTTCAGGACCCACATGCAGCTCTCCCTTGGTTTCGGCATGTCAAATAGCCTATTGCTTATCGCACTACCTGTATCAATGCGCCTTGACGTACTAATTAAATTACAATGAGAACAGTTTGCGGCTGGAGCTTTAGGACCCCAACTTTTTACCTTTGTACCTTTTCTGTTTTCTTTCTCTTTTTTCAGCTCCCCCGTGGATAACCCTATCAGGTAGCGCCCGTACACTTTGGTACATTTGATGTTTGCCAGGGGCTTCATAGCACCCCACATTACAGTAACAAAAGTCTGAACACTTTTTATAAGTATAGTTCGGCACCCCGAATTTATCATTATATGCATTGGGTCTGAATCATGTCTTTGGTCAATAGTTGGGTTGCCTAGCTCCTGTTCTTGCTACCTTACTTTCCGCTATATCGGCTAAGGTAGTAAAGGGAGAACTACTGTGATTATGCCTTAGTTTATCCAAAGGAGCACCTCAGTAGAGAAATCCGAAAACTGACTGTCATGGTGCGTCGAGAGCCGGTCAGCTGTTCGGAGGTTACAAATCGTTGGAGATTTCTTCCATATTACGCGAAGGATCGGTACTTCCCGATCAGACGCTTATAGCACTCTACTTCGGATACTAGGGGCTGCGCCCATGTTTTTATTGTAAAACTCATATGGCTAAGTGAGGGCGTTCAAGCCGCATAGTCTGGTTGCCTGGTTGTTGCGCTAAACAACTCCTTCAAGGACCATATAATTGGATCAAGATTGTTTGGATTCCATCCCTAACACCCCCGTACTAACTACGTGGGGGCAGAAGCTCACGACTGGCAAACCCCTCAGATTTCATATAACATGACCGCATAGGAGGAAAAAATTAAAACATAACAAGCATTATATTACATAACATCATTGTTTCATGTTACAGGACATGATAATATGAATATTTTCATGGGAATATAACATCCTTCGCACATTGCTCCACCACAAGGTGGGATCCCTCCAGGACACCATCAAAATATAACTCGGGTAGGCGGTGCTCCTTGCCCTCAGGCGGCCCCTCGGCATCCATCTTCGCCCAGTGCATCTTGACACGGGCAAAGGCCATCTGGGCACCTTCAATATAGACCGACCACTTTATGACTTCAAGCCATGGGCAAGCACTAACAAGCCGCTTCACAAGTCCGAAGTAGCTGCTGGGTATTAGCGCGATAGGCCATAGTCAGACTATCAGGTCCTTCATGGCTAGCTCGGCCGCCTTGTGCAGCTCGACCAGCTATTCTAGTCCAAGATATTGAGACCAGAACGGCTTCTCTGTAGAATTCCCTTCTTCGGCTCGATAGAACTTAGCAGCATCTGATACGCTACGCGGCAAATCCGTAAGCACCCCTGGAGAGCTCCAAATTCGGGTAAGTAAAAGGAATGTTTCCTTCACAGACTTGCTTTGCATAATGAAAGCCTTACCCGCCGCGATCTTCTTGGCCGCTTGGATTTCCTGAACGGCGCTCTGGGCCTCGGCTCAAGCCTCTTGTGCGCTCTGGCGGGCCTTCGCAAGTTCGGATGCTTGCGTCTCAGAATCACGCTCCAAGGACTCGTACTTCTTGACGGCGTCCTGGAGCTCTTGCTGGACCTCGCCGACCCGGGCCTTGTGCTTCTCGCGCGCGGCGCGCTCCTTGGCCGCTTTGTCCTTGGCCTTGGCTAACGCCTTCTTGAGGGCCGTCACCTCGGTTGTGTCCCCTAATAAAATTCATGACACTTTAGTCAGCACGAAACATTCATCCTTCCTAAATTCAGGTGCAGGTCACTGCATACCTTGGCTGTCCTCCAACTGCTTCTTCATGAGGCCGAACTCTTCTTCGGCCTGCTCCAGGCTCTGCTTCAGGCCGGAGACCTCCGCAGTCTGAGCGGCAGCAGCCAGCAGTGACACGTTCTTATTCACATAGACATCTTATGTTAGACTCCTTCGAAAATTATTTTGATCCTCTATTCAGCTTTTTCTTTCCGAACACCGAACAGAGCATCAGGGGCTACTGTCTACACTATGGTATCCTTTCTACAATTACATTACTTACCTCAAAGCCTGTTAAAAGGCTAGCGCAGGCTTCGGTCAATCCGCTTTTGGCGGAGTGAACCTTCTCGATCACCGTACCCATAAGGACACGGTGTTCATCCATAATGGAAGCGCCTCGCAGCGCTTTCAGTAGATTATCCTGTGCCTCTGGTTGGACAGAGGTCACCGACTGAACATGCACACCTCCTCCTTTCGGGGAACGCCATTCGCTGGACTCCGGAGCCGTGTAGGTATCCGGAATGGTATCCAGCTGGGGACCGAATGGGATTTCACCCCCATCACCAATCCCCACTAGGGCTTTTTCCCCCATGTGTCCGGCGGCCGAGGAGTCATCCTTGGGCGCCACCCCGATGATCTCCGGAACCTCCCCCCGGTTGGGGAAAGTCCTTTGGGACACCACCTCATCATCACCCTTGGCCGAGACAGAGTGAGCGGGAGGCGGTGACATGCTATCCATCTCCTTTGAATCTAGCGAACCCTCTATCGAGGATCGCGGGGAGCTGTCGCGGCCTGGGCTGCGATGGCATAATTTAAACATATTAATATTACAAAATGGAGAGGCCAGGCATTTGGATGTCAATAAGGTTTTTGGTACTGACGAGACGGCCCGAGGCTTGGTCCGAGGCATTCGCTCCGGACTGCTATCGACATCCCACGCGGAGTTATCCGCAAGGGAGCCCTTCCCGCTCTTGGGTGCCTTCGCCTCCAAGTTTGGGGAGTCGCCTTATTCCTCCTCCTCGTCGTCATCTTCGGCGGCCGAAGAGTGAGTACCGTCTTCGGACGTCACGTCCGAAGCGCCTTTTCGCCGAAGGCCACTCCGGGCCCCCTTGGCCGTTTTCTTGGCCTTCTTCTCCGGCACATCATAAGGCGCCAGAAATAGCATCTTCGTCAGAAGCGGGGTTTCTTGGTCTTCGGGTAGCGGAGCCGGACAGTTAATTTGCCCCGCTATATCAATCCAGGCCTAAAAAATTGATAGGAAGGGTTAGACTCCTTCTCAAAATATGCCAGTAAAGGCTATACCTTGAAAACATGAAAGAACTTACCGAATTAGCCTAGCATTTTAGGCTAAGCCCATGATCCTCGGTCGTAGGTGGTGGTGTCTCGCCGGCCTTGAAGAGAACTTTCCATATGTCTTTGTGCGTCGTGCCGAAGAGCTCTAGCAGCATCTAGTGCTTGGCCGGATCGAACTCCCACAAATAGCAAGTCCGGCATTTGCACGGAAGGATCCGGCGAATGAGCATCACTTGGATCATGTTGACAAGTTTGATTCTCTTGGTTATCATGTTCTGCACGCATGTCTAGAGCCCAGTTAAATCGTTCGAAGAACCCCAGGTTAGGCCCTTCTCTTGCCAGGAGGTGAGCCGCAGCGGAGCTCCGGATCAAAATTCGGGGGATGCCGCCCAGTTGGTGTCACGTGGCTCGGTGATGTAGAACCACCCCGACTGCCACCCCTTCACTGTCTCCACAAAGGAGCCTTCAAGCCATGTGACGTTGAGCATCTTGCCCACCATGGCGCCTCTGCATTCTGCTTGTTGGCCTCTCACCACCTTCGGCTTTACATTGAAGGTCTTCAACCATAGGCCGAAGTAAGGTGAGATATGGAGGAAGGCCTCGCAAACGACTATAAATGCCGAGATGTTGAGGATGAAGTTGGGGACTAGATCATTGAAGTCCAGCCCGTAGTAAAACATCAGTCCGCGGACAAACGGGTGGACAGGGAATCCTAGCCCGCGGACGAAAAGTGTGAGAAACACAACCCTTTCATGGGGCTCTGGGGTAGGGATGATCTGTCCCTCGGCCGGGAGACGGTGAACGATCTCCTTGGCCAGGTATCCGGCCTCTCGGAGTTCCTTGATGTCTTTCTTCTTAACAGAGGAGGCCATCCACATGCCACCAGCTCCGGATCCGGACATGGTTGGAGTGCTTTCTCCGGCGGGGGAAGCTAGAGCTTGGGCGCTGGAGCTCAAGAATGGATGGGCAGAGGAAGGAGAAGGCGGGGGTTAATGAGGACGAATCCTTAACCCCTTATAAAGGCCGCAAATGTCAAACGCCTTCCTACTCGCCTTAAAACTCGCATACTCCCAAGGGCTATGTAAACAGCACGGTTGGGTTACCCACACCCATATTGATGAGAATCCCGTAATAAGGGGACATGATCTCTGCTTTGACAGGACATGTCAATGGCAACCGCGTCTCGAAATGTGGATTGGCATATGAAAAATGATTCGAAATTATGACCGGACAGATGTGATGTCATGTTACGAAAAGTTGTCAGTAGATTGGACTCGTGTAAAATTATATTCTCTCTGCGACTATGTGTGGTGTGTGTTACAGATCCAGACACGTCGGTACGTCCGAAGACTATTTTGGAGTTCAGAAGGAGGAACCTGCCTTGCAATGCCGAAGACAGGCTACGCGCCGAATACCTTGTCATTGAAGCTAGGTTCAGGGGCTACTGAGGGAGTCCTGGACTGAGGGGTCCTCGGGCGTCCGGCATGTTAGCCATGGGCCGGACTGATGGGCTGTAAAGATACAAAGACAGAAGACTGCACCCGTGTCCGGGTGGGACTCTCCTTGGTGTGGAAGGCAAGCTTGGCGACTAAATATGTAGATTCCTTTCTTTGTAACTGACCTTGTGTAACCCTAGATCCTCCTGGTGTCTATATAAACCGGAGGACTTAGTCCGGAGGATAGACATTATCATAGCCATACAAGCTAGACCTCTAGGGTTTAGCCATTATGATCTCGTGGTAGATCAACTATGGTAATACTCATATTCATCGAGATCAATCAAGCAGGACATAGGGTATTACCTCCATAGAGGGGGCCCGAACCTCGGTAAAACATTGTGTCCCCTGTCTCCTATTACCATCGACCTTAGACGCACAGTTCGGGACCCCCTACCCGAGATCCGCCGGTTTTGTCACCGAGAGGCACCGCACACGGGTAAGAGAACAACTGTTGTGCTTTGGGGTGCCCGCCCGCCCCCGTATATAAAGGAGGAGGGGAGGAGGCGGCCGGCCCTAGGGGGCACGCCATGGGGGAAACCGAATAGGACTCCAAGTCCTATTTGACCCCCTTCCTTTCTTACGGAGGGGGAAAGGGGAAGGGAGAGGGAGGAGGAGAAGGAAAGGGGGGGCGCGACCCCTCCCCTAGTCCAATTCGGACTCCCCATCGAAGGGGGAGCGGCCACCCCTTGTGGGCTGCCTCCTCTCTCCCCTATGGCCCATGTAGGCCCATTACCTCCCCATGGGGTTCCGGTAACCCCTCGGTGCTCCGAAAAATACCCAAACCACTCTGAAACCATTCCGGTGTCCGAATACCATCTTCCAATATATCAATCTTGACCTCTCGACCATTTCAAGACTCCTCGTCATGTCTGTGATCTCATCCAGGACTCCGAACAATCTTCAGTCACAAAAACACATAATTCATAATACAAATCTTCATCGGACGTTAAGCATGCGGACCCTACGGGTTCGAGAACTATGTAGACATGACCGAGACATATCTCCGGTCAATAACCAACAGCGGAACCTGAATGCTCATATTGGTTCCTACATATTCTATGAAGATCTTTATCGGTCAAACTACAATGACAACATACGTCATTCCCTTTGTCATCGGTATGTTACTTGCCCGAGATTCGATCGTGGGTATCCTCATACCTAGTTCAATCTCGTTACCGGCAAGTCTATTTACTCGTTCCATAATGCGTCATCCCGCAACTTACTCATTATTCACACGAAGAAGCGGGGCCATGTGCGGGAAAAAAGAATGACAATACCTGTAGGATCTAGCGTTCAACAACTTATGAATGTTTTTTTCAAGGAAACAACTTGGAATTGCTGGGAGAGGACGCTCAGATTTCCTATATTTCTTATTTCTCAAGGAAATGGTGAGAGTGCAAGGTGAAAACGATTTGCTCAAGTCTTTTTCCCAAGAAATACAACTTCGGATGGTTAGCGGGGGACGTTTAGATCTCCTATGCATCTTCTTTCCCAAAGAAGCAGGAGAGTCCAAGGTTAGAAAGACTTGAGTCATGAGAGATTGCTAGAGAGAAATGTGAGAGAGAGGTGGATACAAATTGTTTTCTTTTTTGTTTTTCTAGGAGTCGTGAGATTTTGCCAAACAGAGACATGAGAGAGATGGATACGTAAGATTGTTTATTATTATTATTTTTTGGCGGTTGAGATTGGTTTATGATGGAATTCATGAGTTGATCTACACCGTAATAATTCGGTCCCACCAGATTAACGGCTCGTAAAATCTAATTTACGTGGGAATTTTTTGGAAGTCTAGAATTAGTAGAGGTATAGATTGCTTGCAAGGCTTATCATGATGTGCATTACCAAGAGGGCCCAGAGATACCTCTCTGATACTCGGAGTGAAAAATCCTAATTTCGATCTATGCCAACCCAACAAACAACTTCGGAGACACCTATAGAGCATCTTTATAATCACCTAGTTCCATTGTGACATTTGTTAGCACACAAGGTGTTCCTCTGGTATTCAGGAGTTGCATAATCTCATAGTCAAAGGAATATGTATAAGTCATGAAGAAAGCAATAGCAATAAAACTTAATGATCAGTATGCTAAGCTAACGGATGGGTCTTGTCCATCACATCATTCTCCTAATGATGTGATCTTGTTCATCAAATGACCACACATGTCTATGGTCAGGAAACTTAACCATCTTTGATTAATGAGCTAGTCAAGTAGAGGCATACTAGGTACACTCTATTTTTCTATGTATTCACACATGTTCAAGTTTTCGGTTAATACAATTCTAGCATGAATAATAAATATTTATCATGATATAAGGAAATATAAATAACAACTTCATTATTGCCTCTAGGGCATATTTCCTTCAGTACCTTCCTATGAGGGTTTTGCGGATGGGAGTAGATAGGATGCTAAAGTAGTTGCTAGGCAAATGGGATGGGTGTATGCATGGTGATGGGAACAAAAGTATTTTTAAAGGCTTTTTGAAAACCACGTTGGGTGCCACTAATGCCTGAGGGAGATGTTGAGTTAGGTAACCACTTGATAAAGAAGTGGTGTACCGAGGCAAGTGAGTGTTTTTTTTAAAACTGATTGGTTTAAGTTGCAACCGTTACTCCAACCAAACATGCGCAACCACTCTACCCTTATATGTGCAAGGGCATTATTGATTACCTAGTTCGTCCTACCATGGATGCCTGCATTACTAGTGACGGGAGTGGCGTGGTCACTCTCGGGACGGGGTCGTGCCAGGTAGGGGGGCCATGACTATTTTTACAGGGCACCAGACACACCGTTGGTACCCTGTGCTTGTGTTATGTAATGAGTATGGGAGCGTGGCTCCGCAAAAAAATATTATGTGACAATGTTTGTCCCCGGGGCTGCTACCAATTGAGTGGACCCCTTGTTAGTCATGACTAGGGAAAGGTAGTTATCGGGTGCTTACCCCAAGTACTTGAGGTGTCGCAGGGGTCGGTGTCAAAACCAGCCGATCTTGGGTAGGGGGTCCCGAACTGTGTGTCAAAGGATCGATGGTAACATGAGACAAAGGGGACACGATGTTTACCCAGGTTCGGGCTCTCTCGATGGAGGTAAAACCCTAGTTCTTGCTTGATTGACTTTGACGAGTATAGGGGTTACAAGAGTTGATCTACCTTGAGATCGTAATGGCTAAACCGTAGATGTCTAGCCTATATGAATTCTGATTGTCACTATGGACTAAACCCTCCGGTTTATATAGACACCAGAGGGGCCTGGGGTTGTACATAGTTGGTTTACAGAAGAAGGAATCTATACATCCGGACGCCAATCTTGCCATCCATGCAAAGGAGAATCCCATCCGGACATGGGTGAAAGCCTTTTACTCTTTATCTTCACGGCCCATCAGTCCGACCCATAATACACGAGCCGGATACCTGAGGACCCCTTAATCCAGGACTCCCTGAGTAGCCCCCGAACTAGCCTTCAATGACGATGTAGTATCCGGATTCTGTCTTTGGCTTTGCAAGGCGGGTTCTTCATTATACTTCGGACCAATGATAGTCCGCCCGTGACCTTAATGCTCCTGCCTCTTATGCTTCCTCCCTGTTGTCTCTTCGATTTCTGTGCACCTTGCGAATACAAATGGTCCATGTTTTTTTGCAAACAGGCCCCTCACCATGCTCGGATGGCACCTATATAAGGGGATGTAGATCCCCTTATGCCATTCCACATCGTGCAAAAAGGAAAACTGCCATGTTTTAGCCACGAACACAACCTTCCATCATGGCCAGTGCCCCAGGCTCCTTTTCATGCCCCCATGGCCCTCAAGAGGGTGATTGGTAGAGTTGCTCCGTGACTCATCTTCATCTGAGCCGACTCCAGACGCAGGGTTACCTCCCCCTCGCAAATCTAGACTTCGTTCGAGCTGGATTGTACTCAACCGGCAACGACGCGATGGCTGAGAACTTCCCCAACCCCAATAAGGAGGAGAGGGTGTGCTTCGTTCCATTCCCGTTGTGAGGCCTAGGATTACCAATCCATCCCTTCCTCGGGGGCTTATTGGAATTTTACGGCATCCAACTACCCAACCTCACCCCAAGTTTGATTCTACACATCTCAGGTTTCGTTGCCCTCTGCGAGCTATTCTTAGGCATCGAGGCTCATTTTGAATTATGGAGGAAGTTCTTTTGCCTTGTTCCCCGCCATTAAGGAGGTTCCATATTTGAAGTGGGTGGTGCCGAAGTATGGCGTATAGCCGGATCCGGATACCTCATAGGAACTCCCAAAGAGGTATACCTGCAATCGTCTTCGGAATGGTTCTACATACACGATGTTCCGTTGCCGGACCCAGTCGGTGCGGCCTCCCTGAATTTTCCAGTGCTCCTTTAAAGAAGCGCCCCAACTGGCGCCCTCGAAGCCCCAAGGAAGAGGACAGTGCAGAGATAAAGAGGTTGGTCATCAAGGTTAGGTTGCTAGCCCATACCGCACTCTTGATAGTTGAGGTCATGGCGATTGCAATAAAGAGGTGCGTTCAGCCTTATGGTGTTACAATGGAGAAGACGACACGTCCCATTACAGATGGAAGGGCCCAGATACCCCAACCGAACTGGCCATAATGTTGGCCGAACTGTATAAGGGCGAGAAAGAAGATTTTCTTCGGTTAAACTACCAGGAGGGCTATTCCATGTACACTCCTATCGAATGGGTAAGATTTTTATCATCTGTGTTTATTTTATTGCCATTATAGACTCTAACCAAACCTGCCCTTTGTTGCCACAAACAGTCAAGGAGGAAGATGACCGGGGTCATCTACTGTCCCGCTCCCCAGCTAGAGGCTCACAACTGTGAAAAAGACCACGGCTTTTGCAAGGACCTGGACATATATAGAGAGTTCGATGATGGGGTATTTTATCAAGCGAGCCTTGATGGCTCAGAAGTAGCCATCCATCACCACCGACTACCCCTATCAGGACCCCGATCCTAAGTCACACCGATCTAGCATGTAACACATCATATCACTTTGCGGCCTCACGCATGGTATTCCCACAGGTGCACCTTACCTAGCCCGGGACCGTTTGCGCCTTTTGGCCCACGTATATGATAGTGTCGCTAGCATCCATATGACAAAGAACCCGGGCCGACATGACTAGTCATGAATCCACAGTGGCACTAACTTATAGGGGCAGGCATACCTGACCCAGCAACGAACGTGACCGTAGAAAGCTACAAGGACTTAAAGGAACAACGCGTGGCATTTTCTCGAAGGGACATACACAGGAACGAAGAAGGACACATGCCGGGCAGCCAAAGTGTTCCGGAGCAGTAGCAAGCTACCATGGCTCAGTGGAAGCACTAGGAGACATTTCCCAGTAAGAAAGGCTACCAAGAATAGACAACTAGGTTGTCGGATCCCACACAAACCAAGCATTTCAATAACATACACATAATATGCTCGATATGTGCAAATACAACATGGCATCACAACAAAACTCTACGGCTCAATGTATTATTCATTAGACTCCAAAGAGCCAGATATTACAAACATGGGTCTGATGACCCAGCATTCAAGTCATACAAGCAATAAGGTGAGAAGCTGACGACTGGCCAACTACAAATGAAAAAGGCTGAGAAGGCTGAGTATCTACAAGACCTTGCCGAGGGCACAAGATCATAGATGAGGTAACAAGCTAAACATCGAAGTCCACGCAGAACTACTAGTGAGACTGAATTCTCTCTGCAAAAAAAATTAAGCAAACGTGAGTACAGATGTACCCATCAAGACTTACATCAGAACTAGCTACATATGCATCAGTATCAACAAAGGGGGTGGTGGAGTTTAACTGCAGCAAGCCATCTTTGACGCAGTGCCTATCCTGTACTATGACTGCAACTAACTCTTTTGGGGTGGCGCACACGAGTCCGCATATTCACCAAATCAATACACCACTATGGATCCGCTCCTGTCTCCCTACGAGAACGACATCCATAGCACTCACGCTTATCTTGCACATTTAGAGTATCCACTTTCACTTGTCTATGAACGGTATAGGCGACCAAGTAGTCCTTTACCACGGACGCGACTATTCGAATAGATGATGTTAACCCTGCATGGGTGTACTTCTTCACACACGCTCTCACCACTTATTGTCGTTTACACGATATGTACTCGACAACCTTCAAGCGGAAGCTCAGCGAGGGTGTCGGCCACGACCTGACTAACCACACAACTACCTAGTCCAGGTTTATCGCCTATTCGGGTTCCATCCACAAGGAAATCCGGCCGGGGTGTCCTCAACGGCCCCAAACGATGTGTACAGGGTTCTTGGGTCACCAAACGGGCAAAACGGGCGACTTGGTACACCAGGCCACATGCCTACCGCATCACAGCCCACCCCTCGGGTCAGTGCTGCGCATGGCCTCCAGCATACTACAAACACCAGAAACTACTTGCAACTCCTAGACAGAGGACAGGGGCAGTTAATAAGTCGAGAGGGTCCATTGGTTTCGGGCCCAACGCGTGGTAGTAGCTGGTCTTAAATCACATACACAGATCTTAGTTCCTAAGGATGGTTCCAATGAAACAACCCACCATGTACTCCTACATGGCCTCTCATCGTTACCTTTACCAAATCATGTTCACACACTTAGCTCACACACAATAGAACATGTTCATCACCATTCCAATTCATCACCGATGAATTGAACCTGACTCAACTCTAAGCAGTAGTAGGTAGGACAAACAAGCATGAATCAGCAGGCACAACAGGGCTCAAACAACTCCTACTCATGCTAGTGGTTTTCCTCTATCTACTGTGGCAATGACAGGTCATGCAGAGGAAAGGGGTTCAACTACCGCAGCATGTAACAGTTGAATCGTTGTTGTCCTAATGCAGTAAAGGAGAGCAGGAGCAAGAGAGTGGGATTGTATCAGAATGAACAAGGGGGTTTTGCTTGCCTGGCACTTCTGAAGATAGTAATATCTCTTCATCGGTGTCATCAAACTCATCATCAGAGCCACATCTACTGAGAGGGGACAAATACTGGCAACAGAGAAGGAACACAATCAATGCAATGCAACAATATGATGCATGATCATGACATCGCAATATGTTGTCGATTGAGCTAATGCAACTAGCAACCATATTAAATGAAGTTGGTTTGAACCAAAGGTGAGCTCAGCAGGTCAATTGACCGCTCCAGGTCAAACCTGACCAGTGGGGGCCACTGGTCAGTGACTAACCTAATTAACCAAGTTAATTAACATTAATCTAATCCTAACCTAGGTTAGTTAAGGGCCTGGGGCCACATGTCAATGACACAGAGTTAGTTAGCGAGGTGTTTAACCCCTAATAGTGGTGATTAACACTAATTAAACCTAAACTAATTCAGTTAGGGGCTAGCCCCACATCTCATGGACTTAGGTGGGGTCCAGCCGGGGTCAAAGTGGGTCAAACCCACTGGCGGCTCGACATGGTGAGTCCAGACGCAGCAGAGCGCGTCGGAAATCGCCCATAGGCGACTATTTGGATGGCGGATTAGTGCTACGCGCAGCTGAGGCTCGTGCGCATCTAGTAGTGCAAGTGAGAGGGGCTGGAACGACCAGAGTTGAGCGCGGTGTCGACCTCGGCGGTGGCCAGAGTTCGAGCACACTCAGGAACGAGGCTATGGTGGCCGTGGCGTTGCGTGCTTGGCTCCCACGGCACCTACACGGCACGCCGAGCACGTGGGTGAGCTCGGTTGGAGGCTATGGTGATCGTGGTCACGACGGCGAGGAGCTCAGGCGGCAGCGCGATTCGGTCATCGTCGAAACGAGGGCTACAGCGAGAAGCTAAGCACGGGAGCGAGGGGAAGAGGAGGACGAGCTCACAGCGAGGCCGGCGGAGGTCTCAGCGGTTCGGGGAAGGTCCGGTGTGAGCGGAACGGCAGGGACGATCTCCGGTGATCCGAGGAGGAAAACGATGGCGGGACGGTGATGCAGAGCTCCCGGTGAAGCGTAGCTCGACGAGGAGGAAGAGGGCGCCGTGGCGGAGCTTCTTGGTGCGTCGATGGGGCATATGGTGGCCGGTGGCACAGTGGCGGCGAGCGCGCTCGAGTGCGCTACGAGGAGAGCGCAAAGGATGGGAGAGGAGCACGGGGAGAGTGCGAGGCGGTCGGGGAGGTTGCGTGGCGTCTCCAGCTAGACTCCAGTGTCGGCTGAAGCAGGAGGTAGCTCGGGCACATGCCGGCGTGCGGCGACCACGCGCGCGGCGTCCTACTGGCGCGGGGAGGAAGATGCCCCTGCCCCTGGTGGGCTGGGATGTCTTACCGGGCCGCAAGCTGGCCAGGTAAGTGGGTTGCCAGGTCAGTGCCCTCTCTCTCTCTCCTATTTTCTTTATGTTTTCTATTTTTTTGCTCTGTTTTGATTTAGTAAAAATACTAAATCATCTCATAAAATCCTGGAAATATTTGTGGGCTCCTGTAGTATTATTTCCAACAGCCTTCAAATGCTTTCAAGATTATTTGAACATTTAGAATACTTTATAGAATTTAAATGTCCAAATTCAAATACTTATGATTTAATTCAAAAAAATCCAGACTGTCCTAGAGAAGTGTGCACCATTTTTGGCAGAGGTTCTAGACCAATTCAAAAATGATGAACATTTATGAAGGGCATTTTGGGTTAATTGAAAAGATCTAATTTTGACCCTAGTTGAATTTCATTTGCTGCTAGGGTTTAAGAGTCCCCATTTCAAATTCTTTTGATTTTAAACATGATGACATGATGATCAAACAAAGACAACAAGGGCTGAGCTAGGGCTGTGACAAAACACGCCTCTATCCCTTATGTATCATGAGTATTCGGAGGGTTCTTAAAAGGGTCCCGGAGTGCCGCAGAGGCCTCACAGTCTTCTAAGAGGTAAGCTTGTTTAAGATATGCCTAGGCATAAGTACGGATTGTTAAGAGTATCCTTTTATCCTTGACATCAGGAGGAGTACGCAGCAGAAGGTGGGAAAATGCCCGATTAGTCGAATGGCTACCGATCCAGCGCCAGACTCGCCAACCAGGGCGCGAGCTGATGCAATGCCAGTTACGCCTTCTCAAGAAGATTCGGATGACATATCCGTCACGAATTCCGAAGTGGAGAGTGTGATGAATCATCATCGATTAAAAGAGGCTATGCGGGCTCCGGCCTTTTCCAAACAAGAGTTTACCACACTCAGTTCGGTGGATGTATATCTCCGAGCCACTCGAAATGGACTTGTCAGAGTCATTCAGCTGTTCTCGAAGGATATACATGTAAAAGTTTACCCAATTTTTGATACTCATGTGCCAGTAGCCCCCGAGACTTGAAGCGGTGAGGTAAACCGATTTAAGGATCACTATGACCCGCAGGTTCTCAAAGAGAAAAATACCGCGCTATCCCAGGAGCTAGAAGCGAATTAGACACAGTTAAGTGCTGTCACCGCCAAGTTGGCGGAAATGAAAAAGGTCGCAATGAGTGCATCTGGGAAGAATAAACACGACGGGGAAAAAGACAAACTATCCGAAGAGATAAAGAGGTTAAAGGCTCAGTTATCGGCCGTTCAGAAGAAAAATGAGAAGCTGAAAGGCGGCATGTTCGGTATGTCTTCCTCTCTTATTTAGAACCATCCTAGGTGCTCATGTGTAATCCCTTAATTCGTAATGTCATGACTCTATTGCCGCATGCCTATTGATTGATCAACCGGAGGAAGAAGTATCCGAATTTCAAGGCGACATGCTGATGGAGCTGTCTGTGGAACATGCTCGGGCCCGGAAAGCCATGAAAAGTATGGTGAAGGCTTTATGGCCGTCTGATACCCCTCCGGAAAGTATGGAGGGCCTGACAGACCTGTTCAAAGGTGCCCGGCGCCGGTTCAAGCTATGGAAGACATCCGCCTGCCGCAAAGGCGCACGAGAAGCCTGGGCCATGGTGAAGACACGTTTCACCAAATTGAATCCAAATCATATGGCCCGAGTGGGACCACAAGGATCAGACAGGAAAGAAATTCATGTGAATTTGGTGTATGACCAAGTAATGGTAGCTGTGAAGTATTCACAGGAAGACTGTAAATTAGACAGTCTTACAGATGGAATAAACAAGGATAGTTTTATGATTGAGTGTATTAATCAACTTGTACCTTTATCCGAACATGTAAAGAGTTTGTCATCGCAGGCTTTTAGCTTTAACCTCCGAACCCAAAAATGGTGGAGTGTTTCCGGATACCTTTCGAAAATAAGCATCGATTATGTCAGGAAACTAGGCAACCCAGTCATTGTGCTCAAACAGACAAAAAGCTTTAGTTCGAGTTGTATGTTATATTACATATGTAAGAAACATCTTCAGAGGAAAATAGTTCCGTTAAAGGTTCCTTTCCTTGGGCTGGCATACTGTGATTACGCGTGCCGCAGTGTCGGAGTGGTTACAATAATGTAATAACTATCGTTTGATTGCCGACCCCTTATTCTCTTAAGAACGCTAGCTTTCGGCTTCACCCGTCTGAGGTACATGTCCGGTGACCCGGTTATAACAATCATAGAGGTGCTCCCTTTATGCCCTAGCCAAACAATCGGGAACGTAGGGCATAAACACAAGAGCCAACCAACCTAGCTTGGCAAAAACTAAAGTCATAGGGGTGCATCTAATGGCAAAAAGGATATATATCATAAAACGACACTTATACTGTGAGCTCCAGGCTCGGAATAATAATAAGCTTCGGTTAAAGAAGCCCCCAGTCATGGTGGGATATATACATTTAAGGATGTGTATCCCTCAAGTGTTCGGCTTATCCGGACACATCATGGAAATCGTACGAAAATGAGAAAACAAAAAATACATAAGGAGAAGAAGGAACAAAAAGGAAGTATGCCCGAACTTATGCGTAGAATCTTCGGAGCCGAGCAGCATTCCCTGGATTCGGTTCAAGGCGATTATCCGTTGCATTATGAAGGCGGTAAGCTTCTCCTATGAGAACTTCATCGATAATGAAGGGACCCTCCCATTTTGGTTTGAGTTTGTCCTTTTTCTTCTCCGGGAGGCGTAAGATGAGTTCACCGATATTATAAGTCTTGTCTTGCACTTCTCTACTTTGGTATCTCTGAGCCTATTGTTGATAGAATGCGGAACAGGCTTTTGCAACATCGCGCTCCTCCTCCAGGCCATCTAGGTTGTCCTGCCGATCAAGCTTAGCTTCTCTCTCTCTCTTCATACATGCGCACTCGAGGTGAGTCATGAATAATGTCACAGGGCAAAACAACCTCTGCGGCGTACACCATGAAGAAGGGTGTGTATCCGGTCGTTTGATTGGGCATTGTCCGCAATCCCCAGAGTATGGAATCAAGTTCCTCAACCTAGTGCTTATCTGACTCCCGAGGGATCTCACTAGTCTGGGTATAATGCCATTCATTATCAGGCCATTATCCTGTTCGACCTGACCATTTGTTTAGGGATGATATACTGAGGTGTGATCGAGTTTAATGCCTAGATCAGCACACTAGTTTTTCACCTCATCAGCTGTGAAGTTGGAGCCATTATCAGTAATAATGCTGTGCGGGACACCGTAACGGTGTACAACGCCGGATATAAAGTCGATCACCGGCCCAACTTTAGCTGTTTTGACTAGTTTGGCCTCTATCAACTTAGTGAATTTATCCACCATAACCAGCAAATACTTCTTCTTGTGGCTTACCCCTTTAAGTGGCCTGACCATATCAAGCCCCCAAACCGTGAACGGACAAGTAATGGGGATTGTTTTTAGGGCAGTGGGCGGCATATGACTTTGATTGGCAAACAGTTGGCTCCCGACACAGCTTTGTACAAGGGCCTGTGCATTTTCTCGGGTCATCGGCCAAAAGAAACCTGTTCGGAAGGCCTTACTTACGAGGGCCCGAGCTGCGGCGTGGTGGCCACGAGACCAGCATGTATGTCGGCCAAGAGTTGCCGCCCGTCCTCTTTAGAGATACATCTTTGAAGAATTCCAGTAGTACTTTTCTTGTAGAGTTCTCCTTCATGAACTTTGTAATCTTTCGAGCGTCGGACTATGCAACGGGCCTCATTCTGGTCATCAGGGAACTCCCACCTATTAAGGTAGGCTAGGAAGGGTTCGGTCCATGGAGCAATGATAGCCATGATTTCATGGGCGGAAGGTGTCATTTCAGTGTCCGAGCCCCCGATGATATCAAGATTGTGTTCGGCATCTGAGAGTATGATCGGCTCCAGACTGGTATTACCGCTCCCGTCCTGCCATACCACGGATGGCTTGAAGAGCCTTTCCACGAAGGTGTTAGGTAGGACGGGGTCGCGTTTAGTGCCCATTCAAGAAAGGATGTCCGCTACCTGATTACTTTCTCGAGCAACATGATGAAACTCGAGCCCCTCGAACCGAGCTGATATTTTGAGTATGACGTTGCGGTATGCTGCCATCTTTGGATCTTTTGTGTCAAAATATCCATTTATTTGGGATATTGCAAGGTTCGAATCCCCATGCACCTCGAGGCATTGTTTACCCATAGAAACAGCCATTCGGACACCATGAAAAAGTGCCTCATATTCGGCTGCAACGTTGGAGTCCGTATACATGATTTGTAACAAGTAACAGACTATGTCCCCTGTAGGGGATGTTAGGATGACACCGGCCCCCAATCCGGCTGACATTTTAGAGCCGTCGAAGTACATCACCCAGTTATAGTATGTGATGTACTCTTTAGGGAGCTCAGCTTCTGTCCATTCGGTGATAAAGTCGGCCAACACCTGAGATTTAATAGCTCGGTGTGGCTTGTATGTTATTTCAAAAGGCAAGAGCTCGATTGCCCATTTGGCGATGCGGCCGGTGGCATCCCAATTTGCTTTCCCATTCATGTTTGAGTCATGCGTTGGTAAGTGGCACCAGCGTTTTTGAGCCCCAAAGGCATAGTGTTGAAGCAGAAAGGCCCATAGGGGGTAATGAATGTTGTTGCAACCTGGTCGGACTCCATCTTAATTTGATGATATCCGGAGTATGCATCGAGGAAACACAACGAGTTGTGTCCTGCAGTTGCGTCTATGATTTGGTCAATGCGAGGCAGTAGGGCAAGCCTTATTGAGGTCCTTGAAATCGACACAAAGGCGCCAGGATTTATCCTTCTTTGGCACCATGACCAGGTTTTCCAGCTAGTCCGGGTGTTTGATCTCTCTAATGAACCCAGCTTCAAGTAGCTTTGCTAGCTCCTCCCCCATAGCTTGTCATTTGGGTTTGGAATGTCACATCGTTTGCTTGACTGGTTTGAACCCCTTTATTATGTTCAGGCTGTTTTTGGCTAGTCTTCATGGGATTCCTGGCATATCCGAAGGATGCCAGGCAAAGATGCCCCAATTCTCGCGCAGGAATGCTCGCAAGGCGACGTCGACCGTCGGATCTAGATGTGCTCCGATGGAGGCTGTTTTGTTAGGATCCGTCGGGTGCACGTGAAATTTAACTATTTTGTCTGCTGGTTTGAAAGAAGTGGACTTGGGCCTCTTATCGAGGATTACATCGTCCTTGTCTATTATGGACCGCAGAGTGGTTAGCTCCTCGGCCACGGGGGCATCAGATAGTGCCTCGAGGGCCAAGGATGTAGTTTTGTTTTTGGCGCAGAGTGTTATGTTCGGATCACTGGTAATAGTGATAACTCCGTTGGGCCCTAGCATTTTGATCTTCATGTACCCGTAATGGGGTATTGCTTGAAAGCATGTGAAGGCGTCACGCCCCAACGGGGCGTGATATCCGCTGTTGAAAGGTGCCACGTGGAAGAGTAACTCTTCGGACCTGTAGTTCTCCAGTGTGCCGAATACTACATCAAGTTTGATTTTTCCCGAGCATCATGTTTCTCGACTGATGATAATGCCTCGAAAGGTGGTACTGCTTTGCTCGATGCGGCTCTTGTCCATTTGCATTTTATTGAGCGTGTCCTTATAGATGAGGTTTACTCCGCTGCCACCATCCATGAGCACCTTAGTGAGCCTCAAACCATCCACAATTGGGTTTAAGACCAAGGCGGTAGGTGCTCAGACTGATCTGGTCCTTGGCTCGTTGTCGACAGTAAAATTTATTGGCGTATTGTTCCAAGGATTTATTGTGGCTACTTGGTTGACTTCGGCGAGGTCGCGGTGCTCCCTCTTGCGCCAATTGTTTGAAGAAAAAGTCTCGAAGTCCGTAAAGACATTGAGATCATCTTCTTTCGAAGAGTGCGTCTCCGGGGTGGTGTTGGTGAGGATGGCCTCGCCACTCTTAGCCACTTGTCGGAGCACCCAACATGCCCGAAGGTCATGTGTTGGTTTGGTATTCGGCGTAGTGTGTATCTAACAGGGCTTGTCGAGCAGTTCGTCAAGGACAGTTCTATGCCCTATGAAATATTTGATTCTCTTGTCAATGAGGTGATGATTGGGTGCCCCGTAAGGGTGCATCCTTTTAGCCCGTCCGATGAGCTGCTTAAAGGCAGGAGGATCCCATCGGGCTGTCTGGGCTTTCCAAGCGCTTTCCATTCTGCAGTACTTCTGTACTATGTGTGCCAAATCTGCAAAGTGTAGTATGTGGTGGCGGTTGAGGGCACTGAGGATTCCCTAGTCCATACAGTTGCAGTAAAAAACTGAAACCGCATCGTCGTTGCAGCAATCTTTAATTTTGTTTTTAACAAGGAGGAACCTGGCCCAGAAGTGATGGACCGTTTCCTGAGGCTGCTGTCGTACGTACATTAGGGCACATACGTCTGGAGGACCTGAATTGTTTGAGGAATATTGCTTGTGTTTGGTGGGCGGGTTAAAATCCGAACCCTGACCCGCCATTGGATCTGGAGCTTGAAGCATCTCCGAGGTCACTAGTCCAGGATTCGGAGGGTCCTGTAGACTTTCGGGCTTGATGCATGATTCCATGTTCGAAGGACATACAGTCTCTTCCCGAACACGGGTATCCGGCACACAGGGCATGGAAATCCAAACATAGCTTGTTCTTAACTTGGGAGGAGAAGTATCCTCGGCTTGCTCCTCCACGACCGCTACCAGATGGGTGGTCGGCGGGGACTTGATTTCCCACTGGTCGGTTTTAAGCCCAATCTGATCATAATCCATTGCGACTGCGAGGGTGGCGATGCGATCTAGCAGTTCATTCAAGGACGAGACATCTGTCGGATCCATCCTCTCGGATTGTTCGAGGCTGATGAGGAGGTGATGATTGGCGATCGCGGGGCTGCCTTTGGCTTAACGGCCAAGCGGGCGCCCTGGTGGAGCCGCCGAGCTGGAGGACATGTCCTGGAGCCAGGGTCCTTCCAGAGGTGATGTTGTCATTAATGACAAGGCGATCCATCGATCCTTCCATTGATGATAAAGAGGAACTCTTAATGAAAGCACCAATGTCGGTGTCCAAACTGGCCGATCTCGGGTAGGGGGTCCCAAACTATGCGTCTGAGGATCGAAGGTAATAGGATACAAAGGGGACACGATGTTTACCCAGGTTCGGTCCCTCTCGATGGATGTAAAACCCTACTTCCTGCTTGATTGACTTTGACGAGTATAGGGGTTACAAGAGTTGATCTACCTCGAGATTTTAATGGCTAAACCCTAGATGTCTTTTTTTAAAGGAGGTTAACCCCCGGCCTCTGCATCATTTGATGCACACAGCCATTTTATTAAGAAAAGAGGTCCAAAAGTCTCCTCAAGTGGTCTCAATTGGTCATGAAGGAACAAATGCCACACGCGGCCAAAAATAAAAAAGCCACAACCAGCTATAATAGATCAAGATGTCTACACACCTAGCCTATTACTGGACCGCCATCCATATCGGTTGTATGTATCCCGTGCAACTGTTTCCCATCGGTTGCACCCAATAGCCATGTGCGCCCTATGGTCCATATGGCTCAGCAAGGACCACGAATGGATCCATATAGACGCTCTGAAGATGACCTGCAAAAAAAATAGTAATGTTTTGTCTGTTAAAGGCTACATCATTCCGACAATTCCATATCGCCCAAAGCAACGCACATGCTCCGACTCTGATTTGTGCAGCTGTCTGAGGTGCCACCCCATTCAGCCAGTCATGAAAAAAATGTGATATTGAAGTTGGCGGAAACCCTAGATGTCTAGCCTATATTAATTCTGATTGTCTCTACGGAATAAACCCTCGGGTTTATTTACACACCAGAGGGGCCTGGGATTGTACAGAGTCGGTTTACAGAAGAAGGAATCTATACATCCGGACGCCAATCTTGCCATCCACGCAAAGGAGAATACCATCCGGACACGGTGGAAAGCCTTTTACTCTTTATCTTCATGGTCCATCAGTCCGACCCATAATACACTGGCCGGATACCTGAGGACCCCTTAATCCAGGACTCCCGCAGCAGGTCGTGGAAGACACGGAAGTTCCCCGGATCTTGTGGGTAAAGTGTGCAACCTCTGCCGAGTGTAAAACTGTTCGAATAGCCGTGTCCACGGTCAAGGACAGTTGGGTAACCGCCCTTGGGCTATGTCCAAATGTTTACGAAACCTGGTGTGTGTGTGTATGGATGAGTGGAAAGAACTACTTGGGTCAAGTCAAAATACTTGACTTGTTGATTAAGCAGGAGTTGATCCAAACACTGTTTATCTTGATATATGTATCCTGTCCTCATGGTTGCTAAAATTCTTATGATGCATGCTTTACAAGTTGTTGAACATGTCATAGCACCCAAAACTAGCTTTCTGCAAAAATTTACCTGCATCATGCATTGTCGTACCTTGTTCCAAAACATGGGTTGCTTGCGAGTACATTCAAAGTACTAATTAGCTTTCCACTGGTTATTTTATTGGCCAGGCATGGAAGAGCAGGAGTTCGAAGAAGAGTTCTTTGGTGACGAACATGTGAACTAAGACACTTTCCCAGTCAGAATGCCTGTAGGGTTAAGGCAGATGGCACGGGTTCTACTTATCAACGAAGATTTCCACTGCTTGAGTTTTATCTGGTGTTCATCCCTTAAGGCTTTAGCAATGTAAGACTTGACCATAATGGTCATAATTTGTGTAAGACGGTACGTATGGATGTAAGACTCTTGTTATTCAGCTTCTATGTGTTCAGTGAGCATTGATCTCTACGATCACTGTACACGTGCATTCGATGATCACGACTTATGAGTTGGGGTCCCCACAAGATGTAACCCCATGCACCATATTGTACACCATCAGCGGCCAGAAGGTGGACGTGGGGAAGGCGATGATAGTGAAGCCGAAGGAACAATTGTTCCACAACCGGCTGATCCCCCCTGGCGTCTTCAAGGTTTCCGTGGCCAGTGTCAAACCGGGCCACGAGAATTTGGCTTCTCAGGTACTAGTGGGAGATGACGACGAGACCCCACGGCAGCTTGGCGATTGCAAGAGGTGGGTCCTGTTGTGGCCAAAGAGTCTGCTTCGTCTGGAGGCGGTCGAGAGCACACTCACGACCACGCGGCCTCAGCAAGGTATGAACATCAACACCCCACCTACCCAATTAGCGTCGCCTGTCATGCCGGGTGATAGCGGACGGGGTGAGGAAGAGGCTCCATTAGTCACTGATGACGTCACCATCGTCGAAGAAGCAATGCATGATATCGATGCCATCGATGAGGATGAGGATGACGATGACACTCTACAGTATCTCAATACTAGTGCCTATGACGACAGAGGATTGATGGCTCAGTAGTATGAGTACTCAGGGTTTGAGAGTCATGAGTTGGTGCCTGAATTTCCGGGGGATGAAAGTATTATAGACAACCTTCTAGTCGCAAAGAAGCATAGGAAGAGATCGAGGAAAGGCAACAAAGCTGCTTCTATTATCCAGCAGCCTCAGCAGCCTCGGGTTCAAGACTATATAGCTATCCCCGGTGCAGCAAAATGTCATATCCCCGATCATCCGATCCTACCTAAGGCAATAGTAGAGGCCATATATGGCAATCTAAGGAGACTTCATGACGATGTGCTGTGGAGAGAGAAAAGCCTAATCGCCTAACATGTCGTGGCAAAGTTGTACGTCGATACATTCCCCGTGGAGAAGTTCTTCCTTAGATTCAGTTACATCTTTGACATGTTTCACTTGAAAAAGATGGATTTTGCGTTTGTCCGTCTTTTTGCCTTGTACATGAACTACATCATCAGGATTGAGAAAATACCTTATATCTGTGTCGCTGACCCGTACTTCATGCATGAGGGCTTCTTGGCAGTCTGCCCAGAGTACCGTCAATATGCGAGGGACTACATCTCCGATTTCATGGTCGCCGATAAGGACAAGGAGACGATTCTCGTGCCTTATCATCCCATGTAAGTCATCCGCGCGGATATCCTTCCTTTGATTTCAATCACTCATTTGCACGGTGGAGGCTAATTTCAGGTGTACTTATTTTGCGCAGCCACGGGCGTGCCGTCCTCATCATCGTTTACCCATGATTCTCCCACGCTCTTTACTTGGACTCGTCGAAGAACATGAACAAAAAGGATTACAGCCACATCAAGTTTGTTCTCGACAGTGCTATCTTTATCTACGGCGAACGGGGTGGAGAGATCAAGACAAGGAAGAGAAGGAAACGCAGGCCCGCCTTCGGTCAGAAGACCGACTTCTCCTGCATCCAGCAACTGAGTGGTACTCTTAGTGATGGATTCTATGTCATACACCACATGCTGGAGTACAGACAGGATCAGCAGAACCTTCACATCTCACTTACATCCGGCGATGCCCATATTCTGCATTGGGTAAAGAACCTAGGAGATATCCTGGATCATTGACTTCGAGCTGAGTTCTATCACATCCAGCATGTACTTGCCCAAATCATCATGAAGGTGGTCCTCGAAAAAACAGTGATGTTCTATGAAGAAGGGCAAATGTCGCAGGAAGACGTCCAAACACGCGTAGCCTTTCACTAGGCTCGGGGACTATCTCCCTGACTTGGATGGATGGCACGAAATGTTGGAGTGATTGACGATATATGACAATGTGTTCGTTTAGTCCATACTTTCTGTATGACGACACTTTGAGTTATACATGACAAAACTTTATTTGTGATGTAATTAAACCATCCTCCTCAACTAGCGAAGATCACTCTAGTTAGGGCATTTTGGGTACGATGAACTTTGTTATTTATGCTTATGATATGTTGCTTCTATTTTTTCAAGTCTGTCTCTTTTTGTTGCTCAACTATCTATGTTGCATATCATCGACTCATGTGACAATGCGGGTGCATAGATCATCGATGGCGAAGAAGTGCTACGCCAAGAGTATACAATGAGTGGCCGGATTGTCAGGTCCAGGTGTACCGGTTTAGGTTCACGCTAGTGCAAGAAAGGGATATGAACCGATGCCTCAAGAAGTACTACATTATGTATGATGAGACATGTGTCATGTAACTTGTATAGCTATATCGCATGATTATGATGTGACGACATGATTTGTGTTGGACGATATGATGAGACTATTATGTGTATGATATGATGAGCATATTGCATGTTTATGATATGATTAGAATATTGTATGCAACCTGTACATAAACATCACAAATACGTAGCAAAAAAAGATATGAGAATACATAGCAGTAGCGCTCTTTAGCGCTGGACAGGAAAACGCTACTGCTAAAGCACTTAGCAGTAATGCTGGTATGGAAAGTGCTACTGTTAAGTAGGTATAGCAGTGGCGCGTGTCAAAACACGCCACTGCTAAACATTATCTGTAGCGCCTTATCAGTAGCGTGGGTACCCGCGCTACTGATACACCAAATACATGCGCTACTACTAGGCTTTTCCCTACTAGTGTCGTCGTGTCTGGTGTGAGTGAGCATTCTCGTCATGATCTCGTTGTAGTCTTTACGGGGTCGTAGGTTGCCAGGGAAAGCCCCCGAGAGTTTGAACCCTAGTTCTTGCAGAGTTTCTTGGACACAGATCCTAAACTCCGGCATTTGGTGCGCCAGGTAGGGGGCCTTGCTGCGCCTTCGACCTCGACATCGACATCTACATGGACGACACCACTGCTCGCCAAGAGCATGTCGCGCCCCAGGCTGCCGCTAGGGTCCACGTAGTGACCGCCGCATGTGGTGCCCCTAGACGGCGCCCTCGCACCGCCACCGAGCCCGTTGGGGAGCGGGTGGACTCCATCCCCCCGTCGGTGAAGGAGCAGGCACGTGGCCGCTCTGCCACCGCCTCCTCGCTCGCACGATGCGACCCTCCCACTCCGCATGTCGCGCTGCTCATGGAGAGTTTCTTGCACACAGATCCTAGAGTCCGACATTGGGGAAGAGGCCCAAGGCATCTAGAGAAGGGACAGGGCGGCCACTGTAGCAAGGGATCGACCGATCGACTCCAGCCCAAAGCCCTAGCGCCATTGCTATCACCAAAGAGCTCCGGATCACCTTCTAGCTCCAAGAGCACTATCCACAAGCAATACGACGAAGCAGGAGTAGGGTATTACACTTCAAGGTGGCCCGAACATGGATAGCTCGTTGTCTCCTTGCATGCTAAGCTTGTGGCCTCGTCGACGCAAAACCAAGCCCCGAGAGCTCGAACCCGGTTTTTTGAAGGATTTCCCGTGGCTGAGAATCAATCCCCCACCATTTAGCACGCCAGGTAGGGGCTTGGTTTTATGCCTCAAGCTTCAGTTCTGCCATGGTAGATGACCGAGCTCGCCGCACCCAACACCACGCCAAGTGCGTCTAGATGGAGCACATCATTGTCCTTCATGTCTGCCATGCTTGCACCGCTAACATGGGCATTGACCTGGAGGTGGAGACCCCCTTCGAGCATCCTTCGGTTGTGCAGTAGGATCACCGACCTCCCGCGTGCACGGCCACGGTGACTTCGCTTGCCCACCATGACCCTCCGGCTCCGCAGGTTGCACTCCTCATGTCGCAGGAGCTGCTGCACTACCACCACACCAACGACGGCTAAGATGCCTGGCTCACCCGCATCACCAAGCTCATCAACATTATCAGCGATGCCCTAGTGCCATCTCACTCTCTGCCGCCTCCATCGTCGCGTGATGGACGGGCGTGGCAGGACACCCCTCCTCCACCTCCTTTGCGCAATGATGGTGTGCCACATCACCATCAGGAGTGCTTGCCTGAGCCCTCCCACGGCTCCTTCCCACCGCATGACGACAACCCGAGCTAGCAAATCATCTAGTACGCGCGCCCAAACGCATGTGTGCTCCTCAAAAGGCAGCGCAGGTGCCAAAATAGCACCATCTAGGAGGTCGCAGCCAACAAGCGCCAGAACCGCACCTCCCTCGTGGGCGGCATTTTCTCCACCATCGGAGGCTGCATGGCCTTCACGCACGAGCTCTGTCGCGTGGTGTGGCCCGCGAAGTTCAAGCCGGAGCTGCTGAGGGAGTCCTGGATTAGGGGGTCCTCGGTTGTCCGGGCTATGTGATATGGGCCGGACTGATGGGCTGTGAAGATACAAGGTAGAAGACCTTAGCGCATGTTCGGATAGGACTCTCCTATGCGTGGGTGGCAAGATTGGCATCAGTATATGTAATTTCCTTCTTCTGCAAACCGACTCTGTACAACCATGGGCCCCTCTGGTGTGTTTATAAACTAGAGGGTTTAGTCTGTAGAGGCTAAATTCATATAAGCTAGACATCTAGGGTTTGAGCCATTACGATCTCGAGGTAGATCGACTCTTGTAACCCTATACTCATCAAATACAATCAAGCAGGACGTCGGGTTTTACCTCCATTAAGAGGGCCCGAACCTGGGTAAACATCGTGTTCTCCGCGTCCCTTGTTACCCTCGATGCTCAGATGCACAGTTCAGGACCCCCTACCAGAGATCGGCCAGTTTTGACACCGACATTGTTCCTTTCATTGAGAGTTCCACTGTGTCAACGGCAAAAGGTTCGATGGCTCGTTTGGTCATAAAAAACGATGCTGTTTCCAGGGAAAAATTTCTCCCTGGTTAGCTTTTTGTGTTTGGCAGCTTCACTCTGCATGCCAATTCAATTGGTCACCTCGAACAGATCGATAGCTATGCCCCTGGTCATCAGATCAGGTTCAGAAATCTGAACTACGTCGTCAATATCCGAGGAGACTTGATCTTCGAAGGGTTCATGGCCTCGACCGATGTTCCTTGCCTTTTAGAAGGAATCCCGTCGGATCCATCGTCCGACACCGCTCAAGGAACAACTATCATCCCTGCCATGGCCTTAGATCCGGATCAGACGACCTCATCCGAAGATGGGAGTTTGGATCCCATCGGACTCTCTGCTACTATGGAGCTCTCTGCCGGAGACCCAGAGGCGATTGTGTTTTTGGCAAACCTAGAATCAAACAGGACTCTCCCTATCATCGGAGAGCCGTATTCACCTCTGGATGCCAACTCCGAACTCTCGAGGTCTGCGTCCAACGAGCACGGCTGGGTAGAGTCTACCAGGCCCAGCTCCGTAGGCCCCCAGTTCCCCGTCCGGCCTTCGCTCCTAAACGAGGCCTTGGAGTTAATGCGATCTCTCGCCATTATAGAAGCATCACCTCTGAACCACGCCCAGCCCAGACTAGGGGCTAAGAGCGAGCAATTTTATGTCCCACCCACCACCCACTTAATAGCTACCATCAAAGACTTGACCGACATGCTAGATTACGCCTCCGAAAACATTGACGGTATGGACGACAATGTCGGAGACGAACCAGGCCAGAATCCGCCTATCACCGGGCGCTGGACGGCCACCTCAACATACGATGTGTATATGGTAGATACACCTAAAAAGGATGACGACGACGGCAAGCAGGACCCGATTGAGGACAAGCCTGTTGAGGCACCATCAAAACATCGACTTCAACGGCGCCACTCAAAATCGGCAACGAAGACAACAACACCCTGGATGATGCCAAGATCACGAAGACCCTGCCAAGCTTGCGTCCAAACAAGATGAATGGGAGGAGGGACAAGTTAACCCCGACGACCCTGTCGAGAATGAGGATTCGGAGGATAGTAACTATCTACCGGTCTCCGAGGAGGATGTCAGCCTCAACAACGAAGACTTCATCATGCCAGAGGAACCCTCGAGCAAGAACGCTTTAAGCGGCAGCTAATCGCAACTGGGAGGAGCCTAAAAAAGAAACATCAACAACTTCAAGCCAAACAGGATACGCTCAACGATGGGTGGACCTAGGTCCTAGCTGCCGAGGAATACGGCCTCGAGCGCCCAACAAAGAGTTATCTGAAGCATCTGCTACTGCCACAATTCGATGACGAGGCCCTTGAGCCAGTACCGTCAAGATATAATCACGCTGACGGACTAGACCAACCATCACGTGGATGAGACAAAGCACCTGCTTACTATTAGGACCCCGATTCTAAGTCACACTGATCTAGCATGTAACACGTCATATCACTTTGCGGCCTCATGCATGGTATTCCCACGCGTGTCGCCTTACCTGGCCTGGGACCGTTTGTGCCTTTTGGCTCACGTATATGATAGTGTCTCTAGCATCCATATGACAGATAACCCGGGCCGACATGATTAGTCGTGAACCCAAAATGGCACTAACTTACGGGGACATGCATACATGAAACAACATCGAGCATGTCGGTCATCAGCGTGTGAATCCGGGCTGTAGCAACTGGGCTAACAGGACTGCGGGAATCTGGGCTATAGCAGGCTAGTAGGACTCCGGAAGTCACCGTGTGACATTTCCCAGAAGGGACAGACACAGGAACGATGTGAATCACATGCCGGCCAGTCTAAGTGTTTCGGAGTAGTAGTGCTGGGCTAGCAGGACTCCGGTGAACCGGGCTGTAGTGGACTACCATGGCTCAGTGGAAGCACGAGACTTTTCCCCATAAGAGAGGCTACCAAGGATAGACAACTAGGTTGTTGAATCCCACACATAGCAATACACGTCACACGTACGCATAACATGCAAGTGATGTACAACATGGCATCACAACATAACTCAAACGCATATAGATAAAGGCCCAGAAGGGCCACATAGCATTTAATACAAACAAGAGTCTCATGACCCATCATTCAGAGCATACAAGCAACGGAAGCATTACATGTCTGAGTACAGACAACTACAAAAGAAAAAGGCTGAGAAGCCTGACTATCTACAATACACTCCCAAGGGTACAAGATCGTAGCTGAGGTAACAAGCTAGTCATCGAAATCCATGCAGAACTACTACTGAGACAGAAGTCTCATCTGCAAAAACATTAATTAAGCAACGTGAGTACAAAGGTACTCAGCAAGACTTACATCAAATCTTATCATACATGCATTAGTATCAAGGAGGTGATGTGGGGATCAGTTGCAGCAAGCCAGCTTTGACTTAGTGGCAAATCTATTCTACGACTACAAGTAACTTCTTTGAGGTAAGAAAGCACACACGAGTCCACTAATCACCACATCAATACACCACTATGGATTTATTCCATCTCCCTACGAGAAGGCCATCCGTAGCACTCACACTTGTCTTGAGCATTTTGGAGTATCCACTTCAAGTTGTCTATGTACGACGTAAGCATCCAAGAAGTCCATAATCGTGGACACGACTATTCGAATAGATCATGTTAACCCTGCAGGGGTGTACTTCTTCACACACGCTCTCGCCACTTACCACCATGTACACGTCGTGTATCTCGACACCTTCAAGTGGAAGCCTGGCGAGGGAGTCGGCCATGACCTAACTAACCACACAAGACTCTAGTCCAGGTTTATCGCCTATTCGGGTTCCATCTGCAAGCAGATACGGCCGGGGTGTCGCTCACGGCCCCAAATGATGTGAGCAGGGTTCCCAAGCCCACCATCCGGGTGCCACTTGGTACACCATGCCACTGTGCCTAGTCTGTCCCAAGCCCACCTGGCTGGGTGCCACTTGGTAGACTACTAACAGTACCTACAAACACCAGAAACTAATTGCAACTCCTGGACAGAGATCAAGTTGGTTAATAAGTCGAGAGGGGCACTTAAGCATTCCAATGTGTGGTAGTAGCTAGTCATTGGACAACATACACAGAACTCAGTGCTTAAGGACGGTTCCACTGAGACAACCCACCATGTACTCCTACATGGCCTCTCACCGCTACCTTTACCAAATCGTGTTCACACACTTAACTCTCAGCACCAGAACATATCATACCACTCCAATTCATTCCCAATGAATCAGACCTGACACACTCTAAGCAATAGCAAGCATGGCATGGTAGGAACACAACATGGCTCAATGTAACACCCACAATGTGGCTATATCTCCCACGTGTCGGGGCACGACTTAGAGGCATAGCCGCATGGTAGGTTTGTCGCAAGAGGAGTAATCTTCACACAATCCCATGTACTGAATAAGAAAGGGATACAGAGTTGGCTTACAATCTCCACTTCACACAAATATAAGTTAAACATACATCATCCATAATACAACCAAGGTCCGACTATGGAACCAAAATAAAAGAAGAAAACCCCAAATGCTAGATCCCCGATCGTCCCAACTGGGCTCCACTACTTATCAACACGAAACGAAACAACACAACAAACAAGATATTTATCGAGCTCCCACTTGAGCTCGGTTGCGTCATCTGCACTGGTATCATCGGCACCTGAAACTGTTGGGAAGTATCTATGAGCCACGAGGACTCAGCAATCTCACACCCCGCGAGATCAAGACTATTTAAGCTTATGGGTAGGAAAGGGGTAATGAGGTGGAGCTGCAGTAAGCACTAATCATATATGGTGTCTAACATACGCAAATAAGAGCGAGAAGAGAAGCAAAGTAGCGGTCGTGAACTAGAAGTGATCAAGAAGTGATCCTGAAACTACTTACGTTCAAGCATAGCACAAGAACCATGTTCACTTCCTGGACTCCGCCGAAAAGAGACCATCACGGCTACACACGCGGTTGATTCATTTTAATTAAATTAAGTGTCAAATTCTCTACAACCGGATATTAACAAATTCCCATCTGCCCATAACAACGGGCATGGCTTTTGAAAGTTCAAAACCCTGCAGGGCTATCCCAACTTAGCCCATCACAAGCTCTCATGGTCAACGAAGGATATTCCTTCTCCTAGGAAGATCCGATCAGACTCGGAATCCCGGTTACAAGACATTTCGACAATGGTAAAACAAGACCAGCAAGACCGCCCGATGTGCCGACATACCGATAGGAGCTGCACATATCTCGTTCTCAGGGAAACACCGGATAAGCTAAGCGTACAGGTACCAACATAACCCAAGTTGCCAAGGGACGGTCCCGCACGGTGCTCTGGTTCGGACCAACACTTAGACAAGCACTGGCCCGGGGGGTTAAAATAAAGATGACCCATGGGAGCGCGACTCCCAAGGGAAAAGTAGGTGCTGGTGAGGAAAATGGTAAAACCAAGGTTGGGCCTTGCTGGAGGAGTTTTATTCAAAGCGAACTGTCAAGGGGTCCCCATAACACCCAACCGTGTAAGGAACGCAAAATCAAGGAACATAACACCGGTATGACGGAAACTAGGGCGGCAAGAGTGCAACAAAACACCAGGCATAAGGCCGAGCCTTCCACCCTTTACCAAGTGTATAGATGCATTAAAGTAAATAAGATATAATAATGATATCCCAATAATATCCATGTTCCAACATGGAACAAACTTCATCTTCACCTGCAACTAGCAATGCTATAAGAGGGGCTGAGCAAAGCGGTAACGTAGGCAATCAACGGTTTGCTAGGAAAGGTGGGTTAGAGGCTGACATGGAAAAATGGGAGGCATGATATAGCAAGTGGTATGTATCGCAGCATAGCAAATAGAGCGAGCAACTAGCAAGCAAAGATAGAATTGATTTCAAGGGTATGGTCATCTTGCCTGAAATCCCGCAAGGAAGAAGAACGAGTCCACGAAGAAGACAAAAGAGCGTAGATGAACGGATCCTCACAACTCCGGAACGAAACCGAACCTAACGAGAGAGGCAACCCGGAAAGAAGCAAGCAACATAGTAAACAACCATCACATAAACATGGCATGATGCACAACCAACTATGATGCATGTCCTGTTTAATGAGGCATGGCATGGCAAAGTGCACAAACAATACTACAAATTAAGTGGAGCTTAATATGCAACTCTGTTGCATATTGACGAAACACCACGTTCAGTTATTTAGTTCAATCTCGTTTATGTACCCAACAATATTAAATGTTTATTAACATGGCAAGAGGGGAAGCAAAAGAAAACTACCTATCTAGGCAAGTTTAAATGAGGCCGGAACAACAAACAAGTCCGGAAACTCCTCATGTGCATATTTTTGGTTTGGTACTGTTCTGCCCTAAACCATATTTTAGAGTTGTTAAACATGCAAAGCAAGTACAGCATGTTAAAGTAGGAATTTTTCTACCCCATTTACATATAAAGTTTATTAAATTTGGAGCTACGGTTATTAAGTTATGAATTAAATCATTTTAGCATGTTATTTAAGAAAAAAAAGCAAACATAATTTTAAACATGTTAAACATGGTTGAAAGTTGGATATTATGAAACTAGACAAAATTCTAAGCATTTTACATATAAAGTTTAATTAATTCCGATACATGGTTATTTAATTATGAGCAATGCAAGAAAATGGCATTTCTGCAATAAGCATGTCCAGGATATTTAGCAAAACGTCCAAGGAAAAAAATGACCATGGGCTGAACTGAGCTGGCCCAGCAGTAAGGAAAAAAAGAGAGGGGCCCTGGGGTCAGCTCACCCATGGGCTTGGCCCGGTGCATGGAGGAGGAAGCAGCAGGCCGGATCGGGAGGTGGGCTT
This sequence comes from Triticum aestivum, assembly GCF_018294505.1. Lineage (NCBI taxonomy): Eukaryota > Viridiplantae > Streptophyta > Magnoliopsida > Poales > Poaceae > Triticum > Triticum aestivum. Next base: position 319,939,329 of record NC_057800.1, read on the forward strand.
TGGCGGGGATGGGCCTTCGCGCTGCTGGCCCATGAACCGCGTGGGAGGCTGGCCCGTCAGAGGGGCTCGCCCGACCTCCTCCTCTGCTCCAGGTGAGCAGAAGGCCATGGCGGTGGTGGGATGACGAGGGGAGGCAGGGATCCGATGGGAGGGAGCAGATCCGGGCGGAGAGGCACGAATCCGGGCGCAAGGTGCCCGTTTTCGTTGGTGGTGGCATCTGGTAGTGCACGCCGGCGCGAGGCGGCAAGCTCCTTGGAGGCCCTGTCCAAGTGACTGAGAGAGAGTAGGTAAGAGAGAGAAAGAGAGATAGGAGGAAGGAGAAGGAAGGCAGAGGCGGTGCGACGTGACCTGATGGTCACCGACAGGAGGCTCATCGGCGTCGGCTCGCCGGCGGGAGGGACGATGGCGGCGCTCCCCCGATCCAGCTCGGGGTCGAGCGGGAGGAGGCACGGGCTAGCGTGACGGACAAAGGGCGGCGTTCGGGCGGCCACGTGGGCCTGGGCGAGCCGCGCCTGGCCCCGGCGTGCCGCGGCGGTGGGAGCCGGTTGGGGGCGTTGGGCGCTATGTGCCAGCGCCTGGTTGGCTGCGCGTGTCGCCGGCTGCGGGGCTGGCCGATGGGGGTGCGACAAGTGGCGGCGGAGGGATTTGCTGGCACTGAAATCAAGGAGGAGGAGACTGGCGGCTACGGGGATCCCGAGGGGGAGGCTAGAAGTACGTGGAGGGGTTTAGGGTTCCAAAAATGGAAGGGGAAGGTCTATATATAGACACATGGACTATGTTATGGGGATTTGGGGGCTTCCAGGGCCCTCCGATCACGGTCCGATGGCACTGGTCGGTGTGGGGGGGGGGCTAGGTGGGCTGTGTTAGAGAGATAGACTAAGAAGAGAGGAGAGAGAGAGAGGCCCGACGACTGTTTCGGAGACCGAAACGTCCGACGAATAAACTGACTATATTGCGGCTATAAGTTTAACGGTTGGCGTGTCAAACGGACTACGAATGCGATGAAAGTTGGAAGGCGGCCTATCAACACTAAAACAAAACCGCATGCCAACTTTCATCCCATTCCGAGAATATTTCCTGGCCACTTATAAAATAATATTTCGGACATGCCGCGGGCGCGTGCAAGTGTGTCTGGGCTCAGAATGGACAACGGACGGAACTGTGGGAACCCGGACGGATGCAAGTTTTGAAAACATGATGATGCAATGCACATGATGACATGGCAAGATGCAACACGCAAGAGAATGACACGACAACAAAAAGCGAAAACTGGAAGACACCTGGCACATCAGTCTCGGGGCGTCACAACACCCCACTACGAGAGGATCTCGTCCCGAGATCTAGAATGACACCGGAGAGAAACGGAAGAGGAAGAGGAAGAGAAGAGGTAAACTAAGTTGCTTCTTGTACAAATGAGTGAAACCAAAGAACCTTGAGAGGTTAAACCATTTGAGAAAAGAAAACAACGGAGATGATCGAAATTGAAAACACTCTGTTAGAAAAGAGGAACAAGGAACCTTACTAGAGCCTTGTAGGTTGAAAGACATAAGAGAAGGGTTGCAATGGACAAAAACTACATGCAAGCACTCCGGTATAGACGAGATGTACAAGGAACGATAAGGATCAATTACGACAACACTCCGGTTAAAACAAGATAGAGAGGGGAAAAGAATGATGTAATTTGGGCAGCACTCCAATTGAAAATGGAAGGAATTAACAAGAACTTGACAAGATGAGAAGATACTTGATGAAATCAACAACACACTGCCTCCGAAACTATTGAATGAATGGCACAAGGGGTAAGAACAATTTCAAATAGCACTCCGGTTGAGAAGGGATGGGAAACTTGATAAGATGAGAGGACTTGAATAGAGGGCATGACACTCTGGTTAAATGGATAAGAACGAAAAGAACACGATCCTCGCAATTCGAGATGATGATTGAAAAGAGCAACCTCACAATGCCTCCAGAAGGAAGAACAAAAGATATATCATTGGAATAAAAGAATGGAGAAGAAAAAGCCAACTTCTGCCACAACTGGTCTTGGAAAGCACCCTTCCAAGAAGCTTATGACAGAGTTGTTGGAAAACCAACAATGAAAAGAACAAGCTTGTAGTGGGCTTATGAAGAACATGTCAAAACTATGAGGTGAAATTCTACCACCAACGAAAAGCAAAAGATTGAATTGATATGAACAAGGAGACGAGAAACTTATTTCACCGGGAGGATAAATGAAGAACTTGAGTCATTTATAAGCACCATAAATAGCAAGAATCCTTAGGGAAAGCTTTAGGTGAAATCGAACCAAAGATAACTCCAATGAAGAGATTGATGTGTAGCAAAGGATCTCATGAACAAATTGAAAATGATGGGTTTACAATATGTCATTCCGGATAACTTGTGAATCATGAAACACGAAGGGAAATTGTCAAAATGACATAACACCACCTGAAAAGATAAGATAGAAAGAATTGCACTTCGGAATGCAAGATGAAGAATACTTAAACTCCTCAAGACAAAACATGTATTGAGCACCATGTTTGTTTTAGAGTATAGCTTGGTGAATCTTAACTCCGAGAGAAATCTTGAAGAACAAATGAAAGATGAAAGGAATCCTTGACGAACCACCAAGTTGAGCCACCGTGAGAACTCCGGTAAAATAAAAGATGGTTGCAAAGAAATGTAGCTTGAAAAGAATAAGATGAACCCTTGAATTGAATAAATGGAGCTTCGCGATGAAATAATTGAAAGATCTTGGAACTCCGGGAAGAAAATATGAAACAATTGAAACCGAAAATTTTGATGAACCTCCGAAATAAGGAATTGAATTTACACGATGAAACAAGAATAAGAATTACATTATGCTAATCCTTCACCAATTTAAATTGATGACAAGAAACAGATTTGGCATACTACTTATTCTCGTAGAAAGGATTAAAGAGAGGTATAGCTTAAACTTGAGAAGGTCTTCAACGAACCACCGTAAGAATTGAAACAACAAATAAATTGATATGATAAACGAAGGAAGAAGAATCTTGGAAGAGCCACCGTAAGAATTGAAAATTAACGAAGAAAAGGGATGAATCACCGGTATGAATTGGAAAACGTAAGGTTATACTTGACGAAAATTAGATACAAGATAATGAAGAGATCTTGAACTGATTAACGAATACTTGAGCGAAGCACCGGTAAGATTTTGAGAATGAGAGCTGAAAGTTGAAATGAATAATTCTAAGATGATGGGCTCTAGAGAATCAAACTAAAAAGACTCCTGAATTTCTCCGGATGGGTGAAATGAATTCTCACAATCATAAACAATTATGATAGGATGGCATAACGCTAGAACCACGGAATTTTGGAAGAACGGGTAAGGATTTAAGAGGAACTCCTCTTCGGTCTTCAAATCCGAGAATGACGACGATACACACCACCATGATAATTGATGAGACACTCCAGAATGAAAATTAGAAAGGCTGAACCAACGATGAAAAGAATGTGAAAGATCTTGGAGAAGGCATTTGACTGATGATAACTCATTCTCACGTCAAACTTGGAAAAGAATTTGAGAGTAACTCCGGGAAGATTAGAAGAGTCAGGTAAGATCTTGGAAAAAACCCTGTGGGTTAGGGCCCACTCAAGAGAAACACCGTTGAAATGATTTGAAGAGAGAGATTGCACCGGTTGAATTAAATGGCTTGAATGAGATAACAACCTCGAAATAGCTTGAACGGATTGAATGAGATAACATCTTCTGAGATATCTTCGCACTCCGGAACAATGAATAGAGAGAGGTGAACAATTAAGAGGTGCACCGCCATGAGAAAACATTTGAAACGAGGAAAAGGATATGATCGACAAAGCTTGAATTGAATCCACCGGAGAAGAAAGAGAACGAAGAATGATGAACTTGAAGCTCCCTTAGAATCTTCCTGAGAATCATCGGATAAGAACATTGACGGAAAAGAATGGAGAGACTTCACATCCATAAAATAGATACTTGATTAAGAAATCTGAGTCCTTGAATGAAAAAGGGATGGGTGGGCGGGAAAACAAAGGCATGTTGGGGACAGATGAAACGAACAACATTGGGAAAACTGGGAGGTGATCTTGCAGATGTTGAAATGATCAGATCCACTTGAAGAGAAGCACGCCAATTGAAAAGGATTAACATGACAATCTCGATTATCATGAAGGATTAGTATTCACGTAGAAATATGAGAACACAGCTTAGGGAAGGTATGGAATAAACACTTGACATTGAAGCAACTCGAATATCACAACTCAAAACAAAACAAAGGATTGGCTTGCAAAATAAGCCGGAAACAAACATATGATAGACCCCATATCGTATCATGTCTCTGTTGGAAGGATATCCTACGTGATACTTGAATTCCCACTTATAAACTCCCGAAACTTTCTGGTTATGGAATCAGGTGTTGGGGATACAGGGGAAGCATAATATCTCAGCCAAAACTAGCAAATCCTACATCCATCTGTATCCATCCTTCAACACATAACCAAGAAACCTCCGTAAATCATTTACCTCAACCTTCAAAAAGCATCCGTTATACGAGTTATGGCAATACTCCCGCCCCAGTACTGGGTGGCGTCGAGGTTATCTCACCAACAACTGCATAAAAGATATTTTTGATGTCGGCGAACTCAGGTATTCCAGAACTGCAATGATATAATTGTGATGACAACAGCATGGAGCTCAACTCCCCAGGACACTGCCACAACCCCTAAATGTCAGGAGGCACCAAGAACAATGTTTTCGTCACAAAACCATCAGAACGATTCCAAGATACCCGCGTGATCCTAATTTTTTTTGTGAAATTTGAGAAGAGGAGAGTCAAAACTTCTATGTCAGGAGGCCTCACCAGAGCGACGAAGGGACTGAGGAGTAAAAAGAATCCTACTCTCCGATACATATAATCCTAAGACTCAAAACATTTTGTTCTAGACTCAACAATGCCAGCGGTTCGATCAAGCAGGGGGCTCCTAAGTCGGGGATGGCTCTGATACCAACTTGTAACACCCACAATGCGGCTATATCTCCCACGTGGCGGGGCACGACTTAGAGGCATAGCCGCATGGTAGGTTTGTCGCAAGAGGGGTAATGTAACGCCCTTGATGCGGCTATATCTCCTACGTGTCGAAGCACGACTTAGAGGCATAACAGCATTGAAAGCAATGTCGCAAGTAAGGCAATCTTCACAACATCCCATGTAAATAGATAATAAAAAGGGGAAGGTACATAGTTGGCTTACACTCGCCACGTCAAACAAAGTACATAAATAGCATTACATCATCCAATCACTCATGGCCCGACTACGGTGCCAAAATAAAAGACCAACCCAACATGCGACACGGTCCCGATCACCCCAACTGGGCACCACTACTGATCATCAAGGAAAGACACATAGTAACAGCATGAGTTCTCGTTGAACTCCCACTTGAGCTCAAGCGCGTCATCTGAATGGAGTCATCAGGCCCTGCATCTGGTTTGGAAGTAATCTATGAGCCACAGGGACTCAACAATCTCGCACCCTCGCGATCAAGACTATTTAAGCTTATAGGTAAAGGCAAGGTAATATGTGGAGCTGCAGCAAGCGACTAGCATATATGGTGGCTAACCTGTTCGCAAAAGAGAGCAAGAAGAGAAGGCAAAGCGCGAACGAAGAACTAGAGAACAACTTGCGGCAAGCATTACTCCAACACCGTGTTCACTTCCCGGACTCTGCCGAGAAGAGACCATCACGGTAACACACACGGTTGATTCATTTTAGTTAAGTTTAGGTTCAAGTTATCTACAACCAGACATTAACAAATTCCCATCTGCCCATAACCGCGGGCACGACTTTCGAAAGTTCAAATCCCTGCAAGGGAGTCCCAACTTAGCCCATGACAAGCTCTCACGGTCAACGAAGGATATACCTTCTCCCGAGACATTCCGATCAGACTCGGTATCCCGGTTCTACAAGACACTTCGACAAGCTAAAACAAATCCAGCAACACCGCCCGAATGTGCCGACAAATCCCGATAGGAGCTGCACATATCTCGTTCTCAGGGCACACTCAGATGAGCGCTACATACAACTAACCAAACCTCGAGTTTCCCCGAGGGGGCGCTGCACAGGACTCTAGTTTGGACCAACACTCAGAGGAGCACTGGCCCGGGGGGTTTAAATAAGATGACCCTCGGGCTCCGAAAACCCAAGGGAAAAAGAGGCTAGGTGGCAAATGATAAAACCAAGGTTGGGTATTGCTGGAGAAGCTTTATTCAAGGCGAACTCTCAAGGGGTTCCCATTATCACCCAACCGCGTAAGGAACGCAAAATCCGGGAACATAACACCGATATGACGGAAACTAGGGCGGCAAGAGTGGAACAAAACACTAGGCGAGAGGCCGAGCCTTCCACCCTTTACCAAGTATATAGATGCATTAAGATAACAAGATAATATAATGATATCCCAACAAGTAAATAATGTTCCGAACAAGGAACGGTCTCCAATCTTCACCTGCAACTAGCAACGCTATAAGAGGGGCTGAGCAAAGCGGTAACATAGCCAATCGACGGTTTGCTAGGACATGGTGGGTTAGAGGTTTGACATGGCAATTTGGGAGGCATGATAAGCAAGTGGTAGGCATCGTAGCATAGGCATAGCAAAAGAGCGAGCAACTAGCAAAGCAAAGATAGAAGTGATTTCGAGGGTATGATCATCTTGCCTGCAAAGTTATCAGAGTTGACTGGATCCTCGAAAGCAAACTCAATGGACTCCTCGTTAGCGAACTCGTCTCCCGGCTCTACCCAAACAAGACAAACAAGCAAAAAGGACACAATCAACCACGTGCAAAACTCAAACAACATGATGCAAACATGGTATGCTATGCGGGATGCAATATGTGATGCATATGCAAGATTTGACAAGGAATGAAAGAACCTGGCCTCAACTTGGAAATCCAAGTGTGCCACTGGAAAGGTGAGGTGATTTCGGTTGAAATCGATACAAAGAACACGGGAATCGGAGACACGGTTTGGAAATGGCAAGCAATTCAAATATGGCACCGGTCTGCGATATACAACAAGTAGCCATCTAAATGCAACAAGTTAAACATGCTACAGCATCCAAACATGGCAAAAAAATACATGGCAGGGATCCACTCATGATGCTTAACAAAAGATGAACACTGAGCTACGGCCAATTCATCCATTAACAGGTTCAAACAAGCATGGCAAAAGTGCAATTGGTTAACAGATTTCAGACTTAGTGAAATTAACACTTGTCTGGAATTTCAGATCAGGTAGCACACTTTGGAGCAAGAAAACTATATGCTACAGGAACTTAACATGGCAAAGTAAGGCATGGCAAGGAGCTACTCAAAGAGCTTAACAAAAGTCCCTTAATGACCTTGAGCCAAAAGGGATCAGAAAATACAATTGCAAGCATGTGAACATGGCAAAAACATAAACAGATCACAAGACTTAGAGAAAAACTGGAGCATACAAATCAGATATCAAGTAGGCATGTTTACGAGCTCAATGCACTCACTACAGAGCAAGGCATGACAATCTAAGGATACACCCATTAAGAATACACATTATACAAGCTAGACATGGCAAGAACAACAACATAGCATGCACGGATCAACTACAACATCCTCGGCAAAATCGCTAACAAGTAGACAATCTGCCCAGATTCACAAAATAGCAAAAGTAGAGCTCGATTGACTCAAGCTAGGTTGCTCCATAATTGCAAACAAAGACATGGATGGATATAGCACTACAATATTAACAAATAATCCTTACTGATCATCCTCAAAAGAGGCACGGATCACTAGGAAACAACATGAACATATGGCATATTGATAAAAACAGTCCAAGGACTTAGTGGAATTGCTAAGTCCCTGAAATCAGCATTAACGAATGCACCACTTTTCAAGCTTGTGCTAGTCACCACACACATCACAAAAATACATGGATGGCACCTCTGGAAAGATAGCAAAGCACATAACAAAACATATGTAGAGCTCATGGGCATATCATGCACACATTAATCATGGGAAAAATGACAAATAGCTATTTGGAGCAGCAGATCTGACAATTATCTCAAATAGCACTCTTCCAACAGCATTTCGGGCATCAAGATGAGCTCAAATGAAAATGATGCAATGAGAAGAAATGATGTGCTCTCTGAGACGAACATTTTGATATGCTATATGCCGAAAACGGATCTACGGATGCAAAGTTACGACAAGATGAACAAGGGCATTTGAAACATGGAAATCTCGGGGACTTAGTAGAAATTACCACTCCGAGAACAGATCTAGGGTTTCATGGCACGGACTTAGAGGATGGTCGGGAGCTCGCCGAAGTGCACTGTTCGCCGGAGAACAAGGTGGCCGGAGACGTCGGGGACTTGGGCCGGCCGGAGCATCGAGGGAGAGGGAGGAACTCTCCGGGCGTCGGGCGGCGGGCGGCACCGGAGTTGAGGGCGCGGGCGCCTCGGGCGTCGGCCCCGGTTAGCACCGGCGGAGGGCGGCAGCGCGCTGGCGTCGAGGAGGTACAGGGCGGCAGCAGGCAGACGAAGGCAGTGGAGCGAGGGCGCGGGCGGCGCGCGCGGTGAGGGAGGCGGCCCGGTTCGGCCCGGGGCGGGCCGAATTTGGGTCCGGTGGGCTGCGGCGGTGGGAGGAGAGAGAGAGAGGGTGACGTGGCAGTGCGGGATTCGCCGGGGACGGCGGTGCGGACACGTCCGGCCCAGGACGGACACGTCCGGCGGTGGGAGGTGGAAGAAGGCTTGGGTTCATCCGTGAATTTCGGGAGGGGAGCACATATTTATAGGTAGAGGGAGCTAGGAGAGTCCAAATGAGGTGCGGTTTTCGGCCTCGCGATCGTGATTGAACGCTCTAGATGATGGAGAGGGTTTTGGGCCAAATTGGAGGGGTGTTGGGCTGCAACACACACGCGGTCTTCTCGATCCCTCGGTTAACCGTTGGAGTATCAAACGAAGTCCAAATGGTACGAAACTTGACAGGTGGTCTACCGGTAGTAAACCAAGGCCATTTGGCAAGTCTCGGTCCAATCCGGAAATGTTTAATACCCACATACGAGAAGAAGGTAGAAATGACCACCGGAGGAGAACGGAGCGCCGGAATGCAAAACGGACAACGGGGAAAATGCTTGGATGCATGAGACGAACACGTATGCAAATGCAATGCACATGATGCGATGATATGAGATGCATGACAACGACAACAACACACGGAGAAAAAACCCAAACCCAAGAAAATATAATAACTTAACGCTGGAAACGGAAGAGTTGGATTACATATTAGGTAAATCATATCCGGGGTGTTACAGGTAATATTCACACAATCCCATGTACTGAATAAGAAAGGGATACAGAGTTGGCTTACAATCGCCACTTCACACAAATACAAGTTAAACATACATCATCCAGAATACAATCAAGGTCTGACTACGAAACCAAAATAGAAGAAGAAAACCCCAAATGCCAGATACCCGATCGTTCCAACTGGGCTCCACTACTGATCAACACGAAACAAAACAACACAACGAACAAGATTTTCATCGAGCTCCCACTTGACCTCGGTTGCGTCATCTGCACTGGTATCATCGGCACCTGAAACTGTTGGGAAGTATCTGTGAGCCACGAGGACTCAGCAATCTCACACCCGCGAGATCAAGACTATTTAAGCTTATGGGTAGGAAAGGGGTAATGAGGTGGAGCTGCAGTAAGCACTAAGCATATATGGTGGCTAACATACGCAACTAAGAGCGAGAAGAGAAGCAAAGTAGCGGTCGTGAACTAGAAGTGATCAAGAAGTGATCTTGAAAATAATTATGTTCAAGCATAACACAAGAACCGTGTTCACTTCCCGGACTCCTCCAAAAAGAGACCATCACGGCTACACATGCGGTTGATTCATTTTAATTAAATTAAGTGTCAAGTTCTCTACAACCGGATATTAACAAATTCCCATCTGCCCATAACCGCGGGCACGGCTTTTGAAAGTTCAAAACCCTGCAGGGGTGTCCCAACATAGTGAAGGAATATGCCCTAGAGGCAATAATAAAGTTATTATTTATTTCCTTATATCATGCTAGAATTGTATTAACCGGAAACATAATACATGTGTGAATACATAGACAAACAAAGTGTCACTAGTATGCCTCTACTTGACTAGCTCGTTAATCGAAGATGGTTATTTTTCCTAACCATGAACAAAAGAGTTGTTATTTGATTAACGGGATCACATCATTAGAAGAATGATGTGATTGACATGACCCATTCCATTAGCTTAGCACCCGATCGTTTAGTATGTTGTTATTGCTTTCTTCATGACTTATACATGTTCCTATGACTATGAGATTATGCAACTCCCGTTTGCCGGAGGAACACTTTGTGTGCTACCAAACGTCACAACTTAACTGGGTGATTATAAAGGAGCTCTACAGGTGTCTCCAAAGGTACATGTTGGGTTGGCGTATTTCAAAATTAGGATTTGTCACTCCGTTTGTCGGAGGGGTATCTCTGGGCCCTCTCGGTAATGCACATCACATAAGCCTTGCAAGCATTGCAACTAATGAGTTAGTTGCGAGATGATGTATTACGAAACGACTAAAGAGACTTGCCGGTAACGAGATTGAACTAGGTATTGAGATACCGACGATCGAATCTCGGGCAAGTAACATACCGATGACAAAGGGAACTACGTATGTTGTTATGCGGTCTGACCGATAAAGATCTTCGTAGAATATGTGGGAGCCAATATGAGCATCCAGTTCCGCTATTGGTTATTGACCGGAGACTTGTCTCGGTCATGTCTACATTGTTCTCGAACCCGTAGGGTCCGCACGCTTAAGGTTTCAATGACAGTTATATTATGAGTTTATTAGTTTTGATGTACCGAAGGAGTTCGGAGTCCCGGATGAGATCGGGGACATGACGAGGAGTCTCGAAATGGTCGAGACGTAAAGACCGATATATTGGACGACTATATTCGGACATTGGAAAGGTTCCGAGTGATTCGGGTATTTTCGGAGGTACCGGGGAGTTACGGGAATACGAGGAAGAAGAAATGGGCCTTAATGGTCCTTAGTGGAAAGGACCAGGAGGTGGCACCCGCCCCTCCCAAGCCCAGTCCAAATTGGACAAGGGGTTTGGGGCGCGGCCCCTCTCTCCCTTCCTTCCCCTCTTCCCCCCTTTCCCCCTTCTCCTAGTTGGACTAGGAAAGGAGGAAACCTACTCCAACTAGGAGTAGGAATCCTACTCCCTAGCACGCCCCTCCTAGGGCCGGCCTCCTCCCCCTTGCTCCTTTATATACGGGGGCAGGGGGCACCCCTAAAACACACAAGTTGATCCTCGTGATCGTTCTCTTAGCCGTGTGCGGTGCCCCCTTCCACCATAATCCTCGGTAATATTGTAGCGGTGCTTAGGCGAAGCCCTGCGATGGTAGAACATCAAGATCGTCACCACGCCATCGTGCTGACGGAACTCTTCCCCGACACTTTGCTGGATCGGAGTCTGGGATCGTCATCGAGCTGAACGTGTGCTAGAACTCGGAGGTGCCATAGTTTCGGTGCTTGATCGGTCGGGCCGTGAAGACGTACGACTACATCAACCGCGTTGTCATAACGCTTCCGCTGTCGGTCTACGAGGGTACGTAGATCACACTCTCCCATCTCGTTGCTATGCATCACCATGATCTTGCGTGTGCGTAGGAAATTTTTTGAAATTAATACATTCCCCAACACATAGCCCATCACAAGCTCTCACGGTCAACGAAGGATATTCCTTCTCCCAGGAAGACCCGATTAGACTCGGAATCCCGGTTATAAGACATTTCGACAATGGTAAAACAAGACCAGCAAGACCGCCCGATGTGCCGACATCCCGATAGGAGCTGCACATATCTTGTTCTCAGGGCAACACCGGATAAGCTAAGCGTACAGGTACCAACATAACCTAAGTTGCCAAGGGACGGTCCTGCACGGTGCTCTGGTTCGGACCAACACTTAGACAAGCCCTGGCCCGGGGGGGTTAAAATAAAGATGACCCTCGGGAGCGTGACTCCCAAGGGAAAAGTAGGTGGTGGTGAGGCAAATTGTAAAACCAAGGTTGGGCCTTGCTGGAGGAGTTTTATTCAAAGCGAACTATCAAGGGGTCCCCATAACACCCAACCGTGTAAGGAACGCAAAATCAAGGAACATAACACCACTACGATGAAAACTAGGGCAGCAAGAGTGGAACAAAACACCAGGCATAAGGCCGAGCCTTACACCCTTTACCAAGTGTATAGATGCACTAAAGTAAATAAGATATACTAATGATATCCCAACAATATCCATGTTCCAACATGGAACAAAATTCATCTTCACGTGCAACTAGCAATGCTATAAGAGGGGCTGAGCAAAGCGGTAACATAGCCAATCAATGGTTTGCTAGGAAAGGTGGGTTAGAGTCTGACATGGCAAAATGGGAGGCATGATATAGCAAGTGGTAGGTATCGCGGCAAAGCAATAGAGCGAGCAACTAGCAAGCAAAGATAGAAGTCATGTCGAGGGTATGGTCATCTTGCCTGAAATCCCGGAAGGAAGAAGAACGAGTCCATGAAGAAGACAAACGGGCGTAGACGAACGGATCCTCACAACTCCGGAGCGAAACCGAAGCTAGCGAGAGAGGCAACCCGGAAAGAAGCAAGCAACATAGTAAACAACCATCACATAAACATGGCATGATGCACAACCAAGTATGATGCATGTCCTGTTTAATGAGGCATGGCATGGCAAAGTGCACAAACAATACTACAAATTAAGTGGAGCTCAATATGCAACTCTGTTGCATACTGACGAAACACCACGTTCAAGTTATTTAGTTCGATCTTGTTTATGTGCCTAACAATATTAAATGTTTATTAACATGGCGAGAGGTGAAGAAAAAGAAAAGTACCTATCTAGGCAAGTTTAAATGAGGCCGGAACAACAAGTCCGAAAACTCCTCATGTGCATATTTTTGGTTTGGTACTGTTCTGCCATAAACCATATTTTAGAGTTGTTAAACATGCAAAGCAAGGACACCATGTTAAACTAGGCATTTTTCTACCCCATTTACATATAAAGTTTATTAAATTTGGAGCTACGGTTTGTTAAGTTATGAATTAAATCATTTTAGAATGTTATTTAAGAAAAATAAAGCAAAAATCATTTTAAAAATGTTAAACATGGTTGAAAGTTGGATATTATGAAACTAGACAAAATTCTAAGTATTTTACATATAAAGTTTAATTAATTCTGATCCATGGTTTTTTAATTATGAGCAATGCAAGCAAATGGCATTTCTGCAATAAGCATGTCCAGGATATTTAGCAAAACGTACAAGGAAAAAAATGACCATGGGCTGAACTGAGCTGGCCCAGCAGTAAGGAAAAAAAGAGAGGGGCCTTGGGGTCAGCTCACCCATGGGCTTGGCCCGGTGCATGGAGGAGGAAGCAGCAGGCCGGATCGGAGGTGGGCTTTGGCGGGGATGGGCCTTTGCGCTGCTGGCCCATGAACCGCGTGGGGGGCTGGCCCGTCAGAGGGGCTCGCCCGACCTCCTCCTCTGCTCCAGGTGAGCAGAAGGCCATGGCGGCGGTGGGATGACGAGGTGAGGCAGGGATCCGGTGGGAGGGAGCAGATCCGGGCGGAGAGGCACGGATCCGGGCACGAGGTGCCCGTTTTCGGTGGTGGCGGCATCCGGCAGTGCACGCCGGCGCGAGGCGGCAAGCTCCTTGGAGGCCCTGTCCAAGTGACTGGGAGAGATCAAGTCAGAGAGAGAAAGAGAGACAGGAGGAAGGAGAAGGAAGGTAGTGGCGGCACGACGTGACCTGCTGGTCACCGGCAGGAGGCTCATCGGCGTCGGCTCGCCGGCGGGAGGGACGATGGCGGCGCTCCCCCGATCCAGCTCGGGGTCGAGCGGGAGGAGGAACGGGCTAGCGCGAGGGACAAAGTGCGGCGTTCGAGCTGCCGCTCAGGCCTGGGTGGGCCGCGCCTGGGCCTGGCGTGCCGCGGCGGTGGGAGCCGGTTGGGGGCGCTGGGCGCTATGTGCGAGTGCCTGTTGGCTATGCGCGTCGCCGGCTACGGGGCTGGCCGATGGGGGTGCGACATGTGGCGGCGGAGGGATTTGATGGTGCTGAAATCAAGGAGGATGAGACTGGCGACTACGGGGATCCCGAGGGGGAGGCTAGAAGTAGGTGGAGGGGGTTTAGGGTTCCAAAAATAGAAGGGGAAGGTCTATATATATACACATGGACTAGGTTAGGGGGATTCGGGGGCTTCCGGTGCCCTCCGATCACGATTCGATGGCACCGGTCGGAGTGGGGGGCTAGGTGGGCTGTGTTAGAGAGATAGACTGAGAAGAGAGGAGAGAGAGAGGCCCGGCGACTGTTTCGGAGACCGAAACGTCCGATGAATAAACTGACTATATTGCGGCTATAAGTTTAACGGTTGGGGCATCAAACGGACTCCGAATGCGATCACACTTGGCAGGCGGCCTATCTACACTAAAACAACACCGCATGCCAACTTTCATCCAATTCCGAGAACATTTCCCCGCCACTTATAAAATAATATTTCGGACGTGCCGCGGGCGCGTGCAAGTGTGTATGGGCTCGGAACGGACAACAGACGGAACTGTGGGAACCCGGACGGATGCAAGTTCTGAAAACATGATGATGCAATGCACATAATAATATGGCAATATGCAACATGCAAGCGAATGACACAACAACAAACAGCGAAAAACTGGAAGACACCTGGCACATCGGTCTCGGGGCGTCACACTCAATCTACTCCTACACATGCTAGTGGGTTTCAACTATTTACTGTGGCAATGATAGGTCATGCAGAGGAATGGGTTCAACTACCGCAGCATAAAGTAGCAGTTGAGTCGTTGTTGTCCTAATGCAATAAAAGAGAGCAGGAGCGAGAGACTGGGATTGTATCGGAATGAACAAGGCGGGTTTGCTTGCCTGATAAATCGATAGTAGAGCACTACTCTTCAGACAGGTACTCTCGAACACTCTCCGGAGCAGGACCTATCGAGAAGAACGGTGCTACATTCAATACACAAGCATATGCAACAATATGTTGCATGATCACGACATTTAGATGTGATGTTGTTTGTACTAATGTAACCAGCAACAAGTTCAATGGAGCTCATTTGAATCAAGGATTCAAATGCAACTCCAAACTTAAGCATTTGAAATGCCCTTTATGTGTTTTCACTTATATAGCATGTATACGTTGGTTTGTCATGCATGAAACTGGTACGATGGATAGATTGAATTTTTCTGATAATTTTTCATATATAAATTATTTCAATCTGAGCTACGGTTGAATTTCTGTGAATTTTAGAAGTTTTGCTAATTTTCTGGAATTTCCAAAATAGAAATAATCCAGAAAATGGTTAATTGCGTCAGCACTACGTCATGCCTGCGTCAGCAAGTCAACATCGCTGACCAGAGTCAAACCTAACTTGTGGGGTCCACACGTCAGTGACACAATGTTAAACAGGGGGGTTATTACTAATCTAATTAAAAGATTAGGGCGCAGGGACCCACTGTCAGTGACAAGGTTTAGTTAAATGGTGATTAGCCTTAAGCTAATCACCTGGCAGGCCGGGCCCGCATGTCAGGCCGGCGAGGTCGTCCCCGGTGACCTCTGGTCACGGCGGAGTCCGCACTGCAAGGCACGGGGGCGGCGGCTGAGAGCATCGGGGCACAGCCCGGACTCGCCCGCATCCAGGGCGGCAGGTGGGACACAGCAGGGACACCGGAGCTTGCCGGAGCGGAGCTCGCGGCAGCGGCCGAAGCTCGGCTGGAGCAGCAGGAGGGGCCAGGGGGCGAGGAAGATCTGGGAAGTAGGGGGAGTCGACGCGGTGGCTCACAGCGATTCCGAGGAAGTCGTATGAGGTCGATGGGGCGGCGGTGGCGATCTCTGGCGATGGATGTTGAAGACGACGGCGAAGGCGGCTCCACAGGGCGTCCACCGATGCGTGGCTGATGGAGACGACGCAGGACGACGGAGCGGAGCTCTTGGGCACGACAGAGGAGCAAGGGGGTGGCTTTGGCGACGACTAAGGCGAACGGCGATGAGGATGGCGCTCGGCCATGGCTGCGGCAAGCGAGGGAGAAGGCGAGCGGAAAAGTGAGGAGGTCGACCGGATCAGGACGACACCCGCGACGTCGCCCAGCGCGTCGCAGTAGAAGGGAGAGGGCAGGCAGGCTGGTGGCATGGCAGCACGGTCGTGCGCGCGCGTCGGCCACACGCCTCTCCGACTAGCGCGAGGACAACGACGACTGGCACTGGGCCAGTGGGCCGGCTGGGCTGCACAGTGCCAGGTAGGTCGGCCCAGGTAAGCTTTCTTTTCCATTTTGTTTCTGTTTTCTATTTCTGACATTTGTTTTAAAACTAATACTAAGCCAATTTATTTTCTTATGCCAATTTTTGTAGGAGCGAGTGGTATTATTCCAGAGCTCCTCAACAACTGGCATAATTTTTGGACATATATTATATATATAACATACATATATATATATATATA